>NW_010269970.1:31142-35886 GCF_000690775.1 Eurypyga helias
CACCTTGAATACTGTGTGCGGTTCTGGCCCCCGCAATTTCAAAAGAATGTTATGGTACTTGAACGTGTCTGGAGTAGGGCAACAAAGGTGGTGTAAAGGGCTGGAAGGCCCATGTGCTGTGAAGAGCAGCTGAGGACACTGGGTTATCTAGTTTGGAGAAAAGGAGGCTGGGGTCTGATGTCATTGCTCTCTACAGCTTCCTGAGGCGGGGAAGTGGAGGGGAAGTTGCTGAGCTCTTCTCCCTGGTGTCCAGTGACAGATTGTGTGGATAGCTCAAAGCTACACCAGGGGAGGTTTAGACTGGTCATTGGAAAGCATTTCTTTAGCGAGAGGGTGGTCAAACACTGGAACAGATTTCCTAGAGGGGGTTGATGCCCAAAGCCTGTCATTGTTAGTGACATTTGGATAATGCCCTTAACAACATCCTTTAACTTTCAGTCAGCCCTGAATTGGTCAGGTAGCTGGACTAGATAGTCATCATAGGTCCCTTCCAACTGAACTATTGTATATTTCACGTCTTATTTCTAGATATCTTACATTTTGTGGTTTATTGTGTGGGTTATTTTCCTTCTTTTTTCCCCATACTACTAATAAAAAAGGATACTCACCTTTGCGGTTAATATAACTTTACGCTAAAGGGAATTAAATATCTTGGGGGTAAAATGGATGTGGGGTGATCGCAGGTGGTAATATTGCTAAAGAATTAAGGAAAAAACTTGTAACTGTTTCAAACTAAATCTTGGCTAGGTAGAAAGTTGCTCTTTAAGGAAAATACACATAGTGCATTACAAAGAAGAGAAAAGGTAATTCAAGAAAATTTAGAGAAGAGGCAACTGAGAAGGATAGAAAATAAGACAGTCTGAAAAGGTCTGTTCATGTCTTTTTTTTTTCTGTAAATGAATTAAGTAACATCCAAATTTATGTAAAAAGCTATTATCCTTTACAAACACATCTTTATAACTAAGGTCTGTTTTTAGCAGAATGAGAGAGAAGGAATGAAATGTGTTGAGAATGCTGTATTTGAAGATTTGACAACTGGTACAATTAACAGTGCATTTCACCTGAGTTTAGAAGACAAGACTTCAGTCGTGATGATTTCTAACAGAAGTGTACAAACTGTCCTGGATGCCATACAGTAGAATATATTTCAGGTTTAAAATTTTGTTATAGTAAGGTAAAGTTTATTCAATAGTAGATGACAGGCAGAAATAGGAGGAGATTTCTTAAAGCTAATCTGAGGTCCTTGGTCCACAACACAGTAGGAGACATCTACTAGGAGCAACAGTATAACTATAAAAAACACAAAGGCGTATTTGGTTTGCATTGCTGTGGATCAAGGTCTAAACCAAACCACTGAACCATGAAAATCAAGTGGACAAAGCTTTTTGTTCCTATCCTTTTTAGAATCATCTAACAAAAATAACCGAAGGCAAGGTTTTAATATCAACAAATATCTTAAACTAGGTGTTTACCGGGAAAAGCAGTGTAGAGGGACACAGTTCTTACAATATTCTTACAAAGACATTATAATGTATGTTGACTTTTTAAATATTGAAAATACTGAGTGCCCACATGTGAGATGATTTTGTGATATTTCTGATAGTGAAGCAATGTTTGGGAATGGAAAATAATAGTTTATTATTAGGGAAGTGCAAACCAACAAAATATACTGAATAGAATTCAAGAAAATGAGTATGATTAAAACTGGAATTTCTGCCAACAGAGTCAGTTGGGGTCTAAACCAAAGAAGATTCAGATCAATTGTTGATTTCTTAAAGAATACTGAAATTGAATAAAACATAACAAGAGTTGTCAAGGGATCTAAGTTTTCAAATCACTTCAGTAAAAGACTCTTTCAAAACTTTAAAACTAATCTTAAATCTGTTAATAATTACCTTCTGAGAACTCATGGATGATAGGGGACGTTCTCAAAGCCTGGAAAATGTAAACAGACTTAGATTTATTGCAACTTACATATTTGTCCAAATTTTGAAGTACACTTATCCTGGTTCCTTACATTCGCTTAGCATCTGAATCATCCACCTATTCCTAATAACTACTTTTCTGACTTGGAACCTGCTCAAGATTAGGTAGAATAAAGTGAGGTTCCAGTATGAGTTTATTTGTCTCTCTCTCTCTTTTTTTTTTTTGGTGACCAGTCGGTTGAATTTCTGTTTCTGGAAAAATACTAGAAAAAAACCCCTGTTTATTTGTAAACACTTAAAAGCTCTCAAAGTGATGAGTAACTGTCAAGTTTGTTTTATGAAAAGTAAATAATGTAAAACTTCCTCCTTGGACAGATCAATGTCTTGTGTGTAAGGAAAATGCAATAGATGTGGTAAATACTGAGTCAAAAAAGGTCATAATGTTCAGTGTGAAATTTTTATATGCAAATTAAAAAAATAGGTTCTTTATGCAGCTGTTGTCAAATGAACACAAAAAAAGAGCAATAAATTATACATAAATTGGTTATGGTTTACTGCAGAACTGAAAAGATATACTTAAAGATTCATTTTCTGATATGAAGAGTATACACATTACAAATGCAGGTGATAAGCTCAGAATAATACTCCACAAAAAAATATGATTTGTGTTAAAGTATTTTAGTAGTTATCTACTGAATGTAAGCTGTGGCCATTATGGATAAGCCAACAATGGCATTACAAGAAAGAAAGCATTCAGATGTATGAATGGGAAATTCACGTGTACGAAATTCCCAGGTAATTCCAAACTAATCTTCTTAGAAAGGCATCACGCTGTAAAACATTGCTCTTTGCAGCAGATCTCAAGAAAGACAAGGGTTCTTCAGTTTAAAAGCCTAGGAAAATAGGATCTGTGAGGAGAATCTAGAAGTTCCAGTCTAGGGGAAGTGGACAAAAAGGTCTTGCAAAAGGAAACAAACTATCCTCTAAGGGCATAGTCAGAGGTATGGTTAAAATTGTAGCAAAAATGATTTCCCTAGGAACTTTTAGGTTAGAACAAAGTAAGTGATATCCTTGGAAAACTCTGGAAACTCCATTTCATGAGGTTCGGTGTTTCCTTTTATTTTTTTTTTGGCATGGGTCTTTCTTTTTCTAGGTTGTGTTTGTTTGGCTTGGTGGTGTGTGGTGGTTGGGTTTTGTTTGTTTGTTTGGTTTTGGTGTCCCATCCCCCCATCCCCCTTAATAACAGCTATGCCTTCTAACTGCTTTTGCAAGATAGAAAAAACAGGTAAGGTCACTATCAGGACTATTCCCTACCACTGATGCTGACTCATATCTCTATCGAATGTGCAGACATTATAAACTGCCATTAAGTTATTCCATTGATAGTGATTCCCCAAACTGGATTTATAGTAGGTGTCAGTTACATTACACAAATTAAAACCAGTATAAATATACAAAATTATACACATGTATAGTTTTAATTTTAAATAACATTTACCTGGTTCTGTGGAGCATATACACAATTCACAGTACTGTTTGTTCTTGAAGGGTTCGGTAGGTATCCTCTGCAAATAAATGAACTTGTATATAAATCTTATCAATGATACAGACTAGGATGGGATAACTTTTCACAGCATGTTAAATGAAAATATTTTTATGCATTTCAAATCTGTGCATTATGAATTAATAAGCAGTTATCCTGTGTTATTTATTGGATGAATGGCATGAATATCTAAAGAAGGGCTCTGTTTGTGATGAGGAACAAAACAGACTTGAGGCTTCCCGTGCATATCAGCTGGAATGGCATGCAGTTCTCTTCTACATCTGTTCAGTCACCAAGTTAGAGGATTTATAAGAAAGTCCACAGTTTTATTAAATTCTGTTATTAAAGACAATAGGTTTTTAAACCTTCTTTAACAAACTCAGATATGGCAGAATTTTAGTAATTAATAGCACTAATGATTTTGACCTGTTTTTGTAGAATGAAGAAATATTTTCCATACTGATTACATATTGCATATCTTTTAAGTACGGAGTGTTTCAACTGCTGTGAAGAGTAATTCCAAGTGAAAATACAATAAGAAGTTGTGTGCTAAACCTAATTGTGGTATTTGGATGTAGCTTTTCTAAGAAAGTTACTGTACCATTTGTTCATTAAAGTTCAGGAATATTTTTCTAGTGCCATATGAAAATACCAGTGGTAAGAAGGATGTTGTGAAGTTAAATTTTAACTTTCAAACTTTTTTAGTCTTTTTTAGCAATTTGGAAGTTAAGAATTACTTTAGCTAGCTGTCTGAAGGGAAGGAAATTAAATTGTTATTGTTTTTGGTAAATGCACCTGTAGATGTTCTTTGAGAATAATTCTATAGAGTTTAATTTTTAGAAAAGTCATCAAGTTAAACAGATAACATGTACCACAGACCCTCTGTCCCTCCCCCAATTTGGTCAAGAATTGAATTTGGACTTATTGCAACAAGACACAGTGTTATAAAAAGAAAAATTATAAATAAATAAAAAAAAAATCTGTAAAGTACTTTATTTTTCTATGACCCTAAGGAATGGAAGTGGAGATAAAGTTTCCAGAAATTATTGCATTACAATGAACATATTCCAAATGATAATTTAAGTAATTTTGATTTTGCGGGTTTGAGTAAACTTAAGAATTTAAATCTTACAGAAAATTGACTAGGGCAATTATGATCAAAATAATTCTTTCCTGAAGACTGGTAAATTTTACTCAGCATTTTCAAATACAGAAAAATTGGGCTGAAAAACTATTTAAGTGAAAAGTGAAAACAGGAAAATGGAGGCAAACCAGT
>NW_010269970.1:35906-42657 GCF_000690775.1 Eurypyga helias
GCATGAATTTATACTCATATTTACCAGAACTTAAATAAGCTTTCAGTTCCTACTTCAGTATTACATGTTTTGTTCTCTGGCTGGAGGTACACTGTGAAATGGACTTGAGATGTTAACCCCTTTGTCAATGGATCTACATCAATCTTGGCTCCAACATTCCTGTCTTAAGGAACATTTTACCTTAAATTCCAGACTTTTTTTTTTTCTTGCAATCTTACCTTTTTTTTTTTTTTTAGCAAATATCTAACTGCTCTTCTTTCCAAGGATAAATGTCCTTACCTAGTGTAAATTCCAGTTTAGAAAGTTAATTTGTGTTTCTTTTCAAGCCAAATCCAATTCTATTTCTGTTACTTATTATTTTTTTATTTAGGTTTCTATAGTTTGATAAAATAGTGATACTTCTGTGGTAAGGCTAGAAACTTCTGACTTGTTCTACAGGTTCTTTTATCATTGATTCTGACAGCTTTCACAAATGCTGTTTTGTCCTTTGTAGTAGATCTTTTTTCCTCTTCACCCTCATTAAACTGCACTGCTCATAGATGTCAGCCACTTGAGAGTTTATACTTCACACTATTACAAGAATTCTCTTGAAATGCCCAGGAATGTTAATTGTCATTTCTGTCACCATCATCACACTGAATTGAGAACAAAGGTTTTTGAAATTGTTAAAAAAACATGTTCAGAAAAATGAATAATAACAGTATTTCAAATTAGGCTTATCATAATAGAGCCACATATGTAAAGGAAAGTCACTGAAGACTAGAAAAACATGGCAAATCTAATATAAAATGCTTATTTTTAAAAAATTTTAAACATTCTCTTCACTTATTAGATTTTTTTTTTCTTGTGTTTTCACACACACTACATGCAGAGGTGAGGAAATGGACAGTTCTGTTTGGTGTGTCGCCCCCCGCCCCCCCAATCTTCTGTATGATGAAGCTGAGAAGTAGTCAGGTGATATGAAAAAAAATTATTTTCTTAATATTGTTATGGTGATCTTCAAGATCAAAACCTTTCCATGAACTGAAGGGATTTTATGAACTTAAGTGGCACATTGATTCCCTCTCATGGAATTGTGTGTGATATGGAGTAGAGGGCTTTTTTTCATGGCACTGTTGAAAATCCATTTTTAAAGAATTGTTACTGGAAATAGGCTGAATTGAGATTGGCTATTTGAAAGTAACTATAAAAGACGTTCACACCTGTGCTTTGACATGCTCATTTAGCATATTTAAGGAAAACAATAAAGCTGATTATTGCCTTGCACTTCAGTTACAGCTGGATATGCTGAAACAGCAGTAAAATGGATTTAACATTCAGATGCTAAGACTCAAGACACAGAAAAATTAAGTTATATGCACAGTATCAGAATGGAAATCTGGGTTTAAACCTGGATCACTAGGTTTCTTGTTCAGTGGTTTTTTTTAAACTTAAGGCCTACTCTTCCCATAGATGGTATTTTAGAAATCTCAACTTCAATATTATTTATGAATATAATTGTAAACTCTTTTGATTTCCTGTAATAAGTAATTGTTTCAAACTGACTTTTTTTATTCTAAACCGAGGGTTATTTTATGTCTTTAGTCTAGATACTTTTAGATCTTTCATAATAATGAAGTTTGTATTTCAAATACATATAGATACAGGAACACAGACATCTAGTTAAAAACATAGTTCTGCCTTTTTTGTTTTAGGAAGGAGCATGTTTCACAGATATTAGTATTACTGTGCTCTAAGTCCTCCTGAAGTACATCACCGGTTCTATCAGCATCATTTTGTGGAAGCATGTAATTGGATCCAAAAGTGTGGATGTGATTGTCTTGATAAAAGTCCAGCTGTGTGACAGAATAGTGCACGCCTCAGTGTGTCAGCATGAGGGCAAGGTGGATGTTGGGAGACTGCATCATAGCCACAGTCGCAGAGCGTTTTAGAGGGAAGCATAGTTCTTAGCTCTAGGAATCTTGTTTCAACAGACAATTAAGACAGTAAATGGATTGGTGGTATCAGTACTATTATTCTATGTTGAAGCTGTGTGTATGAACAGAAGATTTAGTCTCAGTCCATTCCAGACAGTAAGCACTGTAAGAAGATGGTGATTTGGGAAAAGAA
Organism: Eurypyga helias; assembly: GCF_000690775.1. Lineage (NCBI taxonomy): Eukaryota > Metazoa > Chordata > Aves > Eurypygiformes > Eurypygidae > Eurypyga > Eurypyga helias. The sequence goes on from NW_010269970.1 coordinate 38,016, forward strand.
ATGCCAGAGAAAAGTAGCTACCTAAATTGACTTTTTTTCCTCTAACTACTGGCATGGCTACCATGCAGGAGATTGTTTTGGAAAAATGTTTTCAGCTGTAAATAATGTAACTTCTGTCCTCTCATACTTGGTGACCCAGAACTGGCTTTCCAGTGTGATGAAAAGTAGTTTTTAGTGATATGCTCAAAAGAAATATATTTGTTCAAAACAAAAACTCTTTCCACTCCATATCCCTCTCCTCCAAAAAAACCAAAACCCAATGTGATGATCAAATTTTTTTTCTAACAACATAAACTGTTGCTTTTGAAGCACTGTACCTTCTTTAAGTGCCTTTGTGTAGCTGAAAGCCCAAATATAGGAAGAATGAATCTTGGAATGAATTCATCAAGATATGATAGAACATGTTAACATAGTCTCAGGGTGCTCTGATTTATAAACAAGAGTAGTTCTGTGTGTCTGAAGAAGAGTTGAGGGCTGTAGATCACTACAGTATGCTTTGATAAGACTATAAATACACTTTTTCCCCCAGAAGGGCAATTTTTTCATCAAAATAGACCTTTAGACTTCATTCTGGCAAATATTATTATCATGGGTTACTAGTGTATCTCAATAATGAATCTAGTTTTTACATATGCAGCTGAAATTATTCTAAACAGTGCAGGTGCATTTCTTGATAAAGGGATTGATAAATAGAATTTGCTTTGGCAAAACTATTACTGAAGTCAGTTACCTTACTTTTCCTTCTTTTTACTGATACAGTGCTATCGTTTTCCTTGTAGGATTCAAGGTTAACATCAGAAAAATAATTTAAGTCAACATAATACTAGCTATCTGTGAACTCTTCTACACGTAACCTCTCCTAATTGTAGTGCATTTTCAATATTGCAGATTGCAAGTGGCATAAAGCTCTAATGGAGTAGTTTCTTTAATATATATACATATACATGTAGTGTTCTGATGACCCTCCAGTGCTTCCAATTACAAGACTGAAAAGTCCTAAAAAAAAACTCCAAAGCTGGTAATGTGGAGTTGTATTAATTATGTTTACAGTAAAAAGTTATTTTTCTTCTAGATTATGTATTTTAAAACTCTTCCTCCATTTAAGAGACCTCACAGCATTGGTACTGTTCAAATGGATTTAAATATAACTGACAACAATTTTAAGGGTGCTTTAAACTGCTGGAATTGGGTGAAATGGTCTTAATGTAGTAAAAAGGCTAAATATGAATAAATGAGAATGAGATGAAGGGAAAAGACAGCTTGATGGACCTATTTTCTCTGTATTTTTCCTAATGGTGTTTCTGTATTATGGGGTTATATCCAAAGAACACGGAACAGACCACTGTTCAAGTAGCGCTGCTAGAAACTGCTTTTTTTTTTTTTTTTTAATCCTTGCACTAGAAGTATTTTTTAAGTAGAGGATGATAAGGCTCATCTTGAGAGTTCATGGGTAACCTCTTCAGGATGTTCAATATCTGTGAATCATTTTATAGAAATTAACAGTTCTGGTTGATATGGAGCATTCTATCAATGCCCAATAAACTGGTGTTCTCCTCCCTTCTACTCGTACCCATTTCAAAGCCCAATACACAATTTTTCTCTAGACATAACCAGAAAAACTGAGCAGGGGACTGTCAGGGAAGGAGAAGAATAGGGAGAGGTATGAGAGGAAACAACTTGCTGAAAACAGAGAAACTATTCAGTAGCTCTACAAAACAATCTAATATAATCTTTGAAGTTTTTGAGATTCTGGAGATAGGAGTAGCCTTTAAAAGAGCATTAGTGTTCCTTTGTACAGAAAAAGGTTCATGTGTTCAGCCTATTGCAAAGTGCATTTGCTTGCATTCTTCCTGTGCAGCACAAAGGCAGCATTAATGGAAATGATAAATAGTTTGATGAGCAGGCCAGGTGGCATAGCAATGGCTTGCAAGACTGCTGAGCTGGAGACACAAGTTTTAAAACAAACTTGGGGCTCTTGCTTCCTGGACTGGTTGAAGTTGAACATGTCGAGGAGGTAATGTGATTGATATCTTTGGAGGAAGATGCCAGCTGGAGAGCTCACAAACTGCTCCTTCAGGATTCTCCTTAAAGATGAATTGATGGCAGCTTCTGAAAAGAGTTACTCACACCGCATTCTTTCCAGCCATTCAGAGGTAAGACTCTATCACAGTGGCTGCTAAAAGAAGGAATTGAGAGTTTAAAGGGACAGGAAAAAGGTGTCCCTGGTGAAAGAAACTGCAGGAAGTACATTCCCAAAATGCAGCTATTATTTCTATACTGTTAAAAAGTAGATTTTGGTTTTTTTTTTTTTAGGAGCTTGTCCACACAAATGGTTGGGTTTATTTTTCATTACACTGGGATCCTGTAATACTAATAAAATGAGGTCAGAATTTAATCTGAGGGCTGTACTAAATTTTATACTGTAAATAAGTTTAAAAAGAAATATTAAATTGGTATCTGTGCTTTTGCGTGGACAACTATCTCCTCAAAATCACAGTGAAGAAAAGACTCATTTTGTCTTTAGCTTCAATGTCCTTGCAGTTGTCATATTATGTTGCTTCCTTCATTGGATGCTCTGGGACCTTTTTCTCTGATTAGCTACTTAGGAGTAAGCACATTCGTGCCCTTCTGAAACTGTCACTTGCTGGTCCAGAGACTTTATTTCTCAGTGCATGACAGCTCGTTAATTTAGTCTTCAATAACTAACTTGTTATTGAAGCAGTTGCTGTCCAAAGCCAGACCCAGGTGTTACAATTTACACGTAGGAGATTGTTCCATTAGGTCATACTTTTTCAGTGCTTAATTTTTTCCTTGGTTACAAATAATGACCCACTGTTCAGTATTTAACCTAGAAAAGAAGGGGGGGGAAATTAAACTGCTCAACATGGTTGGAAATTACTGCAGGCAAAGTAATCCAGAGTCAAGGGGTTTTACTTAATTATTTTTAAACACAAGCTGCTGATCGCTCATTTTGTTAGTGCGAAAAAGGACACAATTACATAAATACATACCTTTCTCCTCTCTGGGAAGGAAGAGAACACTGTATTTTCACTGTTACAGGTTATATGCATCAACATTTACTTTGGGAGGTGACTCTGGGAGGAGCAGGTTCAGGTTGTTTAGTGTAATGGATTCTGCTGCTTTGTGTGTAATGGCTTTACGTGTCCTTCCATGCTGCAGCCCCTCGGGGTATCCCTACCCTGCTGTGAGGCAACCAGGACCATGACCTGCCTCGCTCTCAGTGGGGGCTGTGTTGTGACAAGGAGCTCCCCCCCCACAAGAGGTTGTCTCTAGCTCTGTGTGGCGGCTGGTGTTTGTCCTCAATAATATTGAGCAAGGCCGTCTCCCTTTGGCACTTGGTGGGATTATTTTCACTGCTGTTTAGGTTAGTTCAGCACCATCTGGAACTGGCTGTGATTGGTGCTGGGCAGGTCATGATGCACCCCTTTGTTCCTAGCACAGGCCATAATCCATATTTCAACTCCAGTGTCTTCATCCTAGCATAATGGAGAGGAAAAGGTAAAGAGAATGTTATTTTATATTCTTGGGGGGAAGGGTATGTGGGTTTTTTTCTTTTTTTTTTCAGATTAGTTATGCCATTTTTGTTCAGGGAATTCATTTAGTGGTTTTTATTTTCTGGGAAAACTAGATTGCTCTTCACAGACTTTATGTAACACAAGTACGGCATCAAAAGTTCTAGGTACAGTGTGGAAGGAAACTTTCAGTTCTTGATTTATGTTTGCAAGAGCCTGCTTTGGAAGTCGTCTGGAAGCCTGGAAAGCCTTTACTCTTCCTCAGTTCCCCCAGTGCCTGAATTGAGGAAATGCTGATTCTCAGCACTTCATCCATCGGTGCTCTTTCATTTCTATGCCAGTACGAGAGAGAGGTATGCTCAGCTTGTGGTTTAGGCCCAGATGGCAACAAAAGGCCACACGGCTGCTTGCTCACTTCTCTCAAAACAGACTTGACTTGGGGAAGAAAAATCAAATCAGAGTAGGTCAATGAGAGACAAAATAAAACAGATGTTAAAAACTTTCCCCCACCCCTCCCTTCTTTCCAGGCTCAACTTTGGTCCTGATTTCTCTACCTCCTCTGCTGCAGTGGCAGAGGAGGACGGGGAATAGGTGTTGTGGTCAGTCCATCACACTTTGTCTCTGCTGTTCCTCCCTCCTCAGTGGGAGGACTTCTTGCACGTTGTCCCTGCTCCAGTGGGGTCCCTCCCATGGGAGACAGTCCTCCACCAACTTCTCTGACATGAGTCATTCCCACGGGTAGCAGTTTTCTTCACTAACTCTGTGGGCTTCCCATGGAGTCATGGGCTCTTCAGGTACAGCCGCCTGCCCTGGCGTGGGTCCCTCCCCCGGCTGCAGGTGGGTCTCTCTCACCCTTGACCTTCCATGCCTGCTGGGGCACCGCCTGCCCTCTCACCACAGGCTGCTGGGGAATCTGCTCCCGCCACCTCCTCCCCACCTTCTGCACAGACCTGGGTGTCTGCCTCGTCTCTTCCACATCCCACTCCCCTCCTCTGCAGGTTCCACAGACAGGTTTTTTTCCCATTTTAAATAGTTATTCCAGAGGCACTTACCATCATCACTGATGGGCTCAGGCATGGCCAGAGGTGGGTGCAACTTGGATCCCGGGA
>NW_010269970.1:42667-66581 GCF_000690775.1 Eurypyga helias
CCAGCCCGCCTCCTCCCTGCCTTTCTGCACTGACCTGGGTGTTTGCCTGGCTGTCCCTCGCACATCCCACTCTCTCTCTGCTGTTTCCACTTACGCTGCTGGGTCTCTTTTTAGTGTGGTGGTTTTGTTTTTCTCTTTTTTTTCCACCCCCCCCCTCCCTTCTTAAATATGTCACTCACAGAGGCGCTGACTGGCTTGGCCCTTGCCAGAGGCGGGTCCAACTTCGAGCTGGGGAGCTTCTAGTAGCTTCTCACAGGAACCACCCCTGTGGCCATTTCCCTGCTACCAATATCCCCACCAAAGAAATCCAGCATAATGCTGATGGCTGGGAAACACAGTGAAAAATATATTAAAATCATAAGAATGGAAGTATGCATTAACTGTAACTATTACTAAAATTAGAAATTCTGATATACATAGAAGTTATGAGGAATAAGAGTACACATTAAAAGCTTAAGGTTGTTTTTCTTTCATTTGACATTGATGAGGACAGGAGAAAAAACCTTAGTTTTGAAATACGTGGAATTTGTTTATGTCTCAGATTTGCTCTATCTTCAACACATGTTTGAGGAAGCTCATTGGTTACTGTTTATCTGTCCTGATAATTATTGAAGGTATAAATACTACTTCATCTGCTTGCATGGACACCTGTACTGCCCCAGCACTGAGGTCCAGTCAGTGCACTACAGAGGTGTGCATTCACAGTTTTTCTTCCCCTTGTTCTCGAGTTCCTCCAGTAGCCTCTACAGCTTTTGTAATGCCTTCATGGTGTTGTACTTTGTTTATTGTTCACGGCTTCTCTCTCAGATACATAGGTAACCTAACAAGCAGATACTATACTTACCATAGTATTCTCCTTGACAGTTGTTAACGGCTCTGTTTCTAGTTCTTGCATCTGTAAACACTCTATTTAAAATTTTGGTTGGATTTTTTTCTATTTCTGTGGTAGCTCACTCATGTCGACTTATGAAGAGGATGACTTTCTTTTTTAAATTCTTGAACAGCCCAGTTACACTCTTGGGGAGAGCATGAAGTGATGTGTACTTTGGTCACCTTTTTGGGTTATGCTCTGAAACACAACAAAGTTTGGAAGGAAGATTACTGTTGTTGGCTCCCACACCCTGCAGTTTTTGACATCCATACAGTAGATGTCTTACAATACAATTATGAATTAAACATCTGCTTTGCACGTTCCTTTAGGCCACAAAACACTTCTTACCGTTCTGTTACAAACCTTGGACCTACAGTAAAAGACCAAAACTTTATTGCATTTGTGCAAGAAATGAGGATAGATCAAGGGATACATCAATTTGTAATGCACTACATTTGTCTGCTAAAACTTTGTAATTTGAGGGCTTGCTACACATAAAAGCAGCCTCCCTTTTCTCCTTCCTTCCATCCCACCTTAAGCGTCTTTCACAATCTTAAATAAGTCTCCAAAAGTGTAAAATACATGATTGGTATAAAACCTGAGAATGAGTAAACCACAAAAATTAGGCACTTTGCCTAATTTTGAAAGAAACAGTAGTTTGCAGTCAAGAAAGAGCAATGAGATTATTTTTTTTAACCCTTGATATATAAAAATATTAAGTACGGTTCTTGCACGGAAGACTTGAACTTCATGAATCACTTTAATACCTTCTACAGTAAAACTAATTTCAGTTATTTTCAAGAGCATAGTAAGTTTTGTTCTGGAGTGGTTCCGATTCCAAAACTTGCACAGTAGAGTAAAGCTACTTTTGCTTCTTGCTATACTTGAAAATTGGTTCAGTATAGGAATATATGAAAGTCAAGGTGTTTATCAGATGACTGTCATAACCATCACACTGACAAGTGTCTATTTGTCTCCTATTGAGCAACTGCTTCTGCAGATTTGGATAACAGCACACTTAATATATTGTCTATACTATTTTATTCATTCTTCACCTACCAAATAAAATAAAATATATTTCCTCTTGAAAAAAAGGAAGGCCAAATATATTTGAGGTTGCAAAAAATCCTGAGGGAAAAGTCATCATGTTATTACTCAAAAACAACTGTGTGGTGAGACACATATCTGATTTTCCTCATTTTGAGTAAGTGCATATTTTGTAATCATTGCTTCCATTTGACACTTTCAAACAGCAGCGTGGTTTTCAGTCTTCTAAGATCTTTTAGCATGCTTTCACCAGTAATTTTTATTTTAACAATAGCTTACTATTTTTCTGTACATGTCATGGATATGATTTTTTGAGCAAAGTGTGGACTTAACATCTTTGGCAGTTTACTTAATGCTGTCCCATTGGGGATAGATACTTGTTTTATGAAACTGATTATAATCTCTTTCTCAACACATATCTGTGACATAAAGCTGTGTTTAAGAGTTTCATCCTGTCCTGGTCTCCTGTACTCAGAGTAGTTGTGATTATCTGCTACAAGGAATGACTGAAGGTTCATGACAAATGTTCGGTTTTACAAAGAACTTTTTCTACTAAATATTACTTGAAGGTTAAAATACAGCTTATCCCAGAAGTCCCCATTTAGTATCTGAATACTTAAGGGGTACCAGGTCCTGAAGATGTCTGTACATCTTGAAATTCTGATTCTTGTCCCCTGCCCCAAATCTGTCATTTTTTCATCTGTCTTCTTGGTCTTAAGTGTGATATAAGTAGTTCAGATAGATGCATGTCCCGGGTTCATATACTGGCAGCTCGTATATCACCTTTGGATACTGTTGTCTGTTATACGGCAGCACATTTTTCAGCACTATCTGATTTGAAGTAACGTGGCTATTTAGAAAGACTGGTTATCTGTCTGCCTTCTCAGTCATCTTTGACTAGTGAGCATCACAAATCAGGATTTCTTTTTCTCTGGCAGTATCATACTACCTGTCCAATATTGCCACTCTTGTGATTGTAGTTCTTAAGCGGAAGTGCATGGATATCAGAGAAAGTGAGCAACTGGCAGGACTTCCTTTGAGAAAGACTCTGCTTTGAAATGTGGTCCTTCCCTCAACCTGAAATAATCTAAATCTTTTGACTGAAAGGGCATACACTGCAGTTGCTTTATTTTTCTTAGTCTTAAGGGAATGGGAAAGACTTGGGGAAAATCCTAAGTATTTTTGTTGACATGTTACTGCCAGTTATTTTTGGAAATGTGGTTAATGGATATGGGGTATGCTATGTTGTTCATCTGATAGCTTCATTTCTGTGTAATTGCCCCAGATCATCTGAAAATAGTACTAAAATGCAGTAGGTGTATAAACACTTAAGTCAGAAAAGACACCTCTTCTATGTAGATTTAAGTATATTTATTTAAGATTATTTAGAAATCAAATAATAAATCAATGTAAGCTTCAATTAAATACACTAATGCATTTTGTGTATATATCATTATAGCATTTCAGGTAAATATGGCTAATTTTTAAAATCTGAATTAGTTTCTAAAAGTACTGTTTTCACAACCATGTAGACTTACATCTAACATTTAGTCAGAAATCACATATACCTTAGCTATCACTTTTCTGTGCAGGGGACCATGTGAAAGTATTTCAGGTTCTGTATCCTTTCTGCCCTAGGCATCTGTAGTAAACATTTTCAGGAAACATAGTGATGTTTTTGTGATTCCTAAATGGTGGCTTTTATTTCCTTTTTAAAGCAGGAGAAACAAAACAAAATGAAGCAAAAAAAAAAAAAGGCAGGACAAGTCTAAAATTAGGCTTGCTAAATGTAATTATTTTTTACTCCTATTACATTATAAGTTATTTGTGCTGAACAACAGTTTGCAATTGTCGTCTTATAGCAAGCAATGACAAATAATCTGGAATATGTGTAATTATAGTTTATCCTCCCTTGAGCTGAACAATGTACACATTGTTGAGCATGTTTTGTAGGTGGTAGGGGTATTACTGAGAAATTGTGATGAAATATGAGATATTGTATATGTGACACAAACTTGTGAGTGAAGAAATACTTACTAAATTGACTAAATAGCAATGTTATCTTTCCCCAGTCTGATTTTGGGCCTAAGAGGTCTAATGGGATCCTCTGCCAGATTTCCACGCCTGCAGTCTTAATTTAGGAAGGTTTTATATAGTAAGCTGTAATTCCTGTTCCAGCTAATTTCAGCAGAAACTGTTTAGAAAATAATGTGGATCTTTTGCAGGGTCAGAAGGGGAAATGATGAAATAGGAGACTGATATTATCTTTCAGTTATGTTTTCTACTGGTCTGGTTCTGCTGAAAATGATTTTAGATTTTTTTTTTTTCCCAATCTATATGTTTCATAGCAAAAAATCATAGCAGTACTATGTTAGCAAACTTTCACAGCATTATGTTACTAAAAGAACAATGTATGTTGGCATTAGGCTGTATTAAATCCTCTATCAAAGTTTGTCACAAGTTCTTACTGACTGTGTAGTGTGGTTCCATGTTACATTATGACAACATCTTTTCCTGAAATCAAGAGCGCTTTGACGTCCAGTTGTAACTAGGAAGAATATTTAGAGATAAAATAAAATACCAGTGTTTTTAATAATAATTAGTGCTTCTTGTGATGATAACTAAATAATAGTCACCTCCACCTAATATTTTTGATATAGTAATGTGAGCTATTTCAGATTTTAGAAGCACTTCATTTACATCTGGATACTGTTGTAACTGAAATCCTAACAGAGCTTCCATTTTTTTGCAGTTGGGTGTATTATATGCGTGCACTGCAGACATAATGATGAACAGCAACCCTTGTTACTGCCACTAAGTGGAGCATACTCCAGTGCCAGAAGGCAGTCAGCATGGCAGAACATGTCTTTTCTTTGCTAACACAGAAAATACCTGCTACTTTATGAGAGATCTGTTTTTATGATGTCATTTTAGTAGTTAAATAACCCAATATTTAATATTAGTCAGAGACCAAGCAGTGACCTGTAAACCACACAATGTTATGCTAATGTGGACAATAAGATTTTTTTGAAAAATAATAGTGCATCTAATTCCACAGTGAAAGTAAGGTAATTCAAAATAGAATTATTTAGCATTGATGGCAAATGCAATGGCATGAGTAATTTATTTAGTCTCTGCTTCTGCATATATGTGTTTTGTTACCTGAATAATCAATGAAAAAAAAAATACTCTCGTGAATTATGCGAGAGTGTTCCACAGTGCTGAAATGGTTCAAAATTTTGTATGTAAATCTGATACATTAGTTAGGAGACTGGCTAGTCTGATTACAGACTATTAGTCTGGGATATTGCTTTAATTGAATTAGAATAATCATATACATTCTTTGAAGAGGAATGTCATAGTTGCATAATGATGATAAAGGAAGATTTGTCTGTCTTGCCCCAGGTAATCCTAACTGAGGCTTCTTACTGTCTGTTAATATTAAGGAAGAAGAAAGACTTGTTATAAGAAAGTCTTATGAGTGCCAGTATTTTTTTTTTCTTTTTAACAAAATCTTTGTGTATCAGTTGCCACATACTGACAGGACAAAAATTCAGGGAACTTGGAATGTTTATAGTAAGTTGTCCTGCAAGAAGCTCAGGCTCTTGGTTTGATAATTTTCTTTTCTTTTGACTCCTCTCTTTTCTTTAAGGCCTTATTCGATTACAAGAGCTCATCAAGGCTCCATCACGATACAACCTGAGACTAAAAATTCGTCAGTTGCCAGCTGACACGAAAGATGCAAAGCCATTGCTAAAGGAGATGAAAAGAGGCAAAGAATTCCATGTAATCTTTGACTGCAGCCATGAAATGGCAGCAGGCATCTTGAAACAGGTAATCCTCATTTTCCTTTAGATGGCCTGATCTTTTTCATCCCTAATAAATAAATGTAATATCCAGACGTAATGGCATTTAATAAGCAGGGGAATTGTATGTAAGTTTTGCTGAGGTCTAAGTGAAAATCAGACAGTATTTCAGAGATAATTTTATTGGTGACTTGAATGGTAGCTGCTTTCATTACTTTTTTTTTTTTTTAAAGAAACAAGTTAATTGGTTCATGTACAAGGGAAAAGGTATATCAGTCTTTCAACTATGAAGAATTGGTACTTTGGAGAATTGATGTTTCAACCAGGGCTTTAAATGCTTGCTTAGTGTTATTTTATAAAACTAATATTTATTTATTTATTAAATTGAAGCCTGTAAGTTGTGTACTCTTCATCAGATACTGATATTTAAATAGTATGTTACCAACAGAACACATTAATGTGTTTCATTGAGTGGACAGAACTAATAGATATCTTTCTGAGCTATATCCTATTCACACTACTAATAGGTCTGCAAAACACCTGAATATCTTTGAGTAGGTGCTTTGAAAGAGTTGGCTTTGTTGCTTGCAAGATGAATAGGTGAAATATAGCACAATCCCAAACACTTAACTAACTTTATAATCTGCCGATGCAGATTCCAGCGATGTATGCCTAGAGAAGGTGGCAATATAGTGGTATATGAAGGGCATGGTTCATAAAAAAGCTTAGTGTAACCCTGAAGTATGCATAGAAGACACATCTTGGTATATCTCCTTTAGTTTAATGAGCTAGGTCGAAACACTGGGAATTCCTTATGATCAGAAAACATTTTCCCCATATTTTTTTAACTTAACTGTGACTTTCAATAAAGAGAATAGGAAAAATATCTAAACCAAAACACTATTCTTAATTTCTAATGCAGAGCTTTTACTGACTTTAATTCATGTTTATATTATCTTTGCTAGCAGACGGTATGGTTTAAACTGAAACCAAAATGTATGTAAGATTTGAAAATATGTCTCTCATTAAAGGTATTTAGGGGTATTGTTGAAGGTAAAATAAGATTGCTAGTAGACATACATGTACACTATAATTTCTTTGCTTTATTGTTCGTTGATTAAAAGGCTTTTATTAATTCCTATTAATTTTAAACCTCTGGTGGTGGTTTTTACTCTTTACTAAGCGTAAGCCAGCCTAGTTAGACTAATTGTTTAGCTCAAATCGTTAAACATACATTTAATTATTTTAACATCTTGAAAATGCAGATGGAAAATGTGTTGCTGGCAATACAAAGCTGCAGTACTAACAACAACTCCATCAAGTTACATTATTTATATTGTACCTATACCTAGTAGTTTTTAGGTGAAAGGAAACTTTTCCTTCACGGTATACAACATTGAGTAAAACATGACTAGTGGGAAATGGGAACAAATGTTAAAGCATTATGTCTTTAAACGTGTCCCAGAACACCACTGTGAGTGTTCAGACTCTTCAGATCAAATTTTAACTGTTTTATCAAACTACTTAGCTCATTCTAAAGATTACAGAAGGAAGATACATGAACAATTATTTCATGAGTGTTTGGATCTTTATACCATTTCATTACACTTTTAGATTTCCATTCAGCTCCAATATTGCAATACTTTAAATATGTCTAAAATTAGTAGTTCTGCAACTGAATGTGAGCTCTTGCTATCAAGATGGACACAAGGGATGTTAAGATGTATTTATTATTTAGTGATATCATTCCAAAGATAGCGGTTGCTGAAAAATAATAAGAAAAAAGGTCTTATATATTAATTTGTGGACTAGTAACCTTTTTTTTTTTTTCCGGTAATGGAGGGATGAACTTGGGAAGATATGCAAGGGGTTTCTACTTGGGAGGATGATTGGAAAGATTAACAATAAAGTTGGTGGAAGAGAAAATAAGTTGGAAATAAAGAAATGTACCTCAAGATGCCAGTAATATGGCAACTACTGTTTTCTGGTCAAAAAGACACCATGAAAAGTTAAAAAAAAAAAAAAATCAGACGAGCATAGTTAAATTAAGGCAAATCTCAGTGTTAACAACCAGGTAACAAGGGAAAGCAGATGTGATTTGAAAGGTTAGGGAAGTACTGGAATAATGAAAGCATAGAAATGACAATATTTTGAAGAGGAAAAAGGAGTGAGGTCCTTTGAGAAGTGAGGAAAGTGAGAAAAGGAAGACCTGGTAAAGAGACAACACCAGCACATAGCTGAATCAGGAACATATGTAGGATGTTCTTGTGTAGAGATTCTGTGGACTATGAAAGACCTGATATAAGCAGTTAAGATAGAGGGAACTGAAATATGTTATGTGTATAAAGGAAGATACCTTGGTTTTATTTCAAAACAACAGCAGCAAAGGCTCTTTAAAAAGCTAGCAATGTTTGTGGTTGTATGGTTTCTAATGAAGTTGTAATATTTCTCATCAGGTAATGGTTTTCCTGTGTTTAAGAGAATTTGAACTACTATTGACATACTACAGTGTAGTTCTAAATATAATTGTGGAATTCTAAATATACAGGTACAGGCATCTTTTCCAAAAGGGTTGTTGCAGTTTTTGTCAAAGTCTTGTATAAAATATTACAAAATCTGATCTGCAGCTGACCTTTTGAATTCATTTTAGCTTTTAACTTTTCTCTAGAAAAGAATATATAGACTAGTTATTTCATCGTTTTTTTCACACAATGTCAGAAGTAAAAAGACTCCCACAGCCTTCAGATCTCTAATTATTTTGTGTACAAATTCTGGTATTATTACAATTGTATAATTATCTTCAGTGTGTTTAAGGAGGTTTAACTGTTAGTGACTTGGCAAAGAATTCCTTTGATAATTCCTGGAAGAGAAGAAAATACTGCTTACATGGGCAGCTATTTTACAGAGCTAAAATTAGATAAAAATCATTGTAGATACCAAAATGATTGAAGAAATTGTACTAGTCTAAGGCAACTTTTGTATAGAGCATGAAGATACATGCTTATTGAGTGAAAATACCCTTAAGGAATGAGCGAAATAAGACAACCATAGTTCATTGTGTTAAAATTTTATCTACAAATATTTGTTCTCTGCTTTTAGGGAAAAAGGACATTTCAAAATGCACAGTTGATCAAAAAACATTTGGTATTACATAGCTATCAAGACAAATGGAGGTACTTGATAGATATCTGAGCTTTATAGAGTAATACTACATATACTTGTTCTTAATTTCTACTGAAGCAGTATGTATCTCACTGTTCAAAACTTGAGTATTTTCTTCCATGGTTGGAAAAATGTGCGCATGTATAATATAAGCTTGAGACCTTCTTTTAAATGCACAGTATTGTTCAAAATAGAAAAAAAAATTGGTTAGGTTGTACTTTTTTAAGGGAATGGTTCAATAATGACTGAAACTATTGCCAACTCAAATACAACTTAATTCATACTTCAGTATGTAAAACTATAAGCCTCTATTACATTTACTGCACTAAACAGTCTAATAATATTTGTATCAGAAGATCTGCTTCATAAATTGCGTTAATAGTCAGTAATCTGCTAGGAAATGATTTCCTTGACCTAATTTTAGTATAATTCCAATCCTATAGTCTGATCCCAGTAGTGTTCTTTTGTAGCTTTTCATTTGCCATGTAAATGTGATAAAAATGTATTACGTGACCTCAGAAACATTAATATTTTGTTTATTTTTTTAAGGCTTTAGCTATGGGAATGATGACAGAATACTATCACTATATCTTTACCACACTGGTAAGTTGCTTATAAAAACATACTGATGACAAACAAAGATGTTACTTTACTTAACTCTATTACTTGGCAAAGTGAAAAGGCTAGCTCTGGAATGGGGTATGAGTACAAGATGTTTTCTTACTTTCAGTGAAAACTCATCAGGATGGTTTAATTGTTGTTCAACAGTATGCCTCAGAAAAGACACTGACTCTGCAGTTTTGAACTTTCAAGCAGGATTAAATGTATAATTCATATTTAATTATTTATGAGTGTTTACTTTTTTCTCTTTTAGTTATTTGTATGTGAATTTTATGATGTTTTAAATTTACTCATATATTCTGTATTTTAAGTCCAACATTCTTCACTGTTACATGATTCCTGAATAAGTTGGTGGGAATATTAGCAGCATGTTATTTAACAGTCCACATGAGCTCTTTAGGCACATGAATAATGCAGCATTCTTTGGTGTCCATTGTTAAAGTCACTAAGAAGGAATTTGGTCATTCTTGGAACCATCACATTTAATATTTGCAATAAATGAGCATTTAAAATGTGAATGCTCTTACAAAACATAGCAAATGTGGAAGAGCTTTTTGCTGCTCATCACAGCCTAACTAAGAAATAGTTTAAAAGCTGGTAAAATAGTACTCCAGAAACTACAGTTGTGAACATTTATCTGTCTTCCATTGTGTTCAAACTTGCGTATTCCTTGCAGTTCATTAAGGTTCTTAAAACAGCAGTAATTTCAAACGTGAGAAAGATCTGCCTTGGTAAAACCATGCTTGAAATGACCCATGTTTAAAGGTCTTACAGGCATGAATGGTTTGTAGTCGGATGGAAAGTTGACCTCAGAATCACAAAAAAAAATTCATGAAAAGTATTAACATGTAAATAGTTTGTTGAATAGAAAACAAAATAATTTGTGAAGTTCATTAGAACCGTAGAATCACAATACCCTACACAAGTACCCATCTTATTTTAGAAGGATAAGTTGTTCTATCACTTACAGACTAGGATTGCATGCAATAGAATTTCCCTCACTAGTTTATCAAAATAGGTTCTAGATAGTTCAAGGGATTTTTTATTTTTAATTTTTCATTTTGTTAATGGTGAAATTTGTCTCTGTGAGTGGTATGCTGTCTATTGGCATTTAATTTTTTTATGCTTAAAAATCAGAATGTTTGTCATTCTTGTTTTCTTATTAGAGCATTAGCTTTTTTTAGGAGAGACAAGTATTATACTGACTTGGAGCTATCAAAGGATAATTTAGTGTGCACAAACGGATGATAGATTTTGATTTTGCAATGTAGCTTTGGAACTTTCATCAGAATTTAGTTGTTTTGATATATTAATTGCCTCTTACATGACATGGTGAAAGTTCTGTCAAATAAATTTTCCAGTCACAGTGTTTACAGCAGTCTTCTGTGTGTTCTCCTCTTGATTGATTCGAGGTTTAATGCAGTAGCTCATTAATACTCTGACCTGTGTGTATTTATAATATATGCATAATATTGTTCTGTATATTTATTATATCTCAGTGTAAACATTAATGTGTTTGGATTAAATAATTACATCTGAGGTTCTGGCTTCTTTCACAGGAAAAACTGAGAGAATTTTTAAAGGGAAAGATATAACACAGTTGTAGTTATAGTCAACATTTACTTTGCTATAAAAACTTCAATATTTTTAGAAAGAGGCCATGATTTAAGTTATTTGTAAATGAGTGACTTAAAAGCATTTTGACAACTGTACAACTTGGGTATGATTTATGGAAAATGGTATCATAATTACTACCTATAATTAAAAATGAGTAGTGATTGATAACTGGTTGATATTTTTGTGGGCTCAGTGATGTTAACAATGAATAATGCATTATATTCTGGTTTTCCATAGTACAATATTTAATCTTCAGCTCTAGACAGTAAATAAAATGGACTCAGGCAAGTGTTATACCTAACACTACCATTTCTTGGACATTTATAATATATTAAACTGTTATCACATAAATTAAAAATGAGATGAACTTCTAAGTATGAATTATGTGGAGAATTTCTATGTTCAGTGAAAATAAAACTACGCTATAGGACAGCAGTGTCTTATGGATAATCTTGATTATGTCACGTGAAGTTATTTAAAAGAAAACAGGAAGTAAACCAAATTGAAGTTTGTTAATAATGCACATACCTAGGCCTAGTGAGTCATGACTCTTTACTTCATCAACTTAATTTTGTTTTTCTCATGCTCAAAACTTGATCTTAGACCTGAGTTTCTAAGTTGTTTCTAAGGATTCTGTAAAAGAATTGGGATAATCTTGCGTTTACTTGCTTGATCTAAAATTTGATTTTCTTTTTATGAGTTTATATTTGCCTCTGTGTGTTTGGGTGGGCTAAATATACATGCACACATACGTATGTATTGAAAAATACATTAATTGGCAGAGGTTATTCTTAAAAAGATAAATTCCTAATCAAAGATATGCCCATGATTGGAAGTATGATTGATAGCTGTGAAAAAGTTTTGGTTAATTTTAAAGCCATGTATGTTTCCCCTCTCCTCCACAATGTATTGTCTAGAGATAAACATTTTCAAGTTTCATAAAGAGTGTAGGTGCAAGGAAACTTTTCTGTTTATTTTAGGATTTGAAGTGTGTTCTGGTAAGCCAAAGAAGTAGCAATTAATAATAATAGTATTTTTAGCAATTAGTAATATTGTAACCTAATCTAGTATTTAAGCCTAAGTCACAGTGGATGCAGTTCTGCCCCTGGACTTAGCATTTCTTAAAAGGTTGGGTTTTGCTTGTTTCTTAAAAAGGCAGTTGAAGCTGTTTTTCCTCTGTGAATCAGATTACCCCAACTTAAGGTTCAGCTGAGTTGCTTGCTCAGAGACACAGGCCTACAGATAAACAGAACATACTTCCTAGCATATATAGCTCTGTTACTCCTGCAGATTTCAGTATTCTAATCTGGGTAGGCAGTCTAACAATTGAAATAGTAGTGTATTAAATTGAATTATAGTGTATTAAAGAACTTATACCATGTGGTGTGCGTGGGTGTGGTTTTTTCTTTTTTTTTCAGGACCTGTTTGCCTTGGATGTGGAACCCTACCGGTATAGTGGTGTGAATATGACTGGATTCAGAATTCTTAACACGGAAAATACCCAGGTGTCATCTATCATTGAAAAGTGGTCTATGGAGCGATTGCAAGCACCTCCTAAGCCTGATTCAGGTTTGCTGGATGGATTTATGACGGTATGAATATTAATGTTTGTTTCTTTTATTGTTTGGGAAGCTAAAAAAAGCTTCTTAATTTTTACTTCTGTTACTAAAATTCTATAGAGGTGTGAGACCAACGTGAATCTAACTGTGAAGTTCCTCTTAATATTCTGTAGAGTGAATATATGGCCATATTATGTTTCTTTCAAAATTACATATATTATATTATTTTCCAAATGATAATGCCATGCTGTAAATGTCAAATTCATCTACTCCATACTCTTAATTTTCCGCATTGACCTGGAGTGATTTGTAACATCTTTGTTGACAGTTCCACTGCTCTTTAGTTTTTTTTTTTTTGAAGACTTTTCATGTTCCATTTGAAAAATAGACAATTCTGTTTCTTGAAGATTAGTATGTTACCTATTAGTTTTCCAGATTGTTAATTGAGCCACATAACATAGCTAACATTTTTTTATACTGATAAGATTTAAAGATTTTATACACATCAGATACTAAATGACAATATTTTAAAAAGTTAGCTTCTTGTTTTTAGAAAAATCCCCTTTGTAGAGAAAAATATTTTTTTTCTTGTATTTACTTGTTGTATATAGTCTTGAACACAATAATTGGAAACAATTTAAATTTATTTACTAGCTTTGCTGTGCTGCACTTTTGAAATACTATATGATGGGATCTGTAAATCACATTGTTTATTTCTCTAAATAATTCCAAAGAAGCAAATTAACTCTCCAAAAGTCTAGAAATAAGTGAAGTATGCATCTGGTTTACATGTAACTGCAGCTTGTTATTGCAACTGTTTCATGCTTTCCGATTTCCATTAGTATTTTCATTCTTTGAGTTTTCAATTCAAAACTTGCAGCAGTTCATCTTATCCGTTGTACTTGTATATTTTATGCATTGGTCAGATATAATTGATCTTAAACTTTCAGATAGTTGCCAACATCAGTAGTAATAGTTTATCAAAGCATAAGGCCATGGTCAATGAAATCTTAGAATAATAAGCCTCATCCAACCTGTTCTTGAACTCTTCTGGGAGTAGGCATCCACAACTTCTCTGGGAAACCTCTTCCACTGCTTCACCACTCTCACCATCCATTCTGGGCCCCCCAACATAATGACATGGACATGTTGGAGTGAGTCCAGAGGAGGCCACGAAGATGCTCAGAGGGCTGGAGCACCTCTGCTATGGGGACAGGCTGAGAGAGTTGGGCTTGTTCAGCCTGGAGAAGAGAAGGCTCTGGGGAGACATTACAGCACCTTCCAATACTTGAAGGGGCCGACAAGGAAGCTGGGGGGGGGCTTTTTACAAGGGTCTGCAGTGACAGGACAAGGGGGAATGGGTTTAAATTGAAAACAGGGAGGTTTAGATTAGATATCAGGAAGAAGTTCTTCCTGGAGAGGGTGGTGAGGGACTGGCACAGGTTGCCCAGAGAAGCTGTGGATGTCCCATCCCTGGAAGTGTTCAAGGCCAGGCTGGATGAGGCTTTGAGCAACCTGGTCTAGTGGAAGGTGTCCCTGCCCATGGCAGGGGGGTTGGAACTTGGTGATCTTTAAGGTCTCTTCCAACCCAAACAATTCTATGAATCTAGGAAATATTGGAGTAGATTTCTGTGGTCCAGTTGCATGTTTTTCTTCAATTGTAGTATTGTAAAGAAAGTGCCATTCTTGGAAAAGCTTCTGGTGTGAGGCAGAAAGCTATCATTAGTAGTATATGACTGTGTAAGACCATACCTTACACCATTACTTCACCTCAGGGTAGAAAAAGTTAAAGTGCATGAAAAACACACTGGTTTTTCTTTTGGACCCTTAAGAGCCCCCTTTGTAAATCTAAGTGGAACCAAGTATTCATGCAGACTGTGGTGAATATTTTCTGAGGATTCTTTATGTTGATTAAACATCTAAATGTGCTTTGATTACCTGGTTATAGGTACCTGAGATATACAGATAGAATTTAAAGGATATTTAAAAGCCTAATAATCTAACACTAATAAGTGTTAGGTTCTTACAGAGCTTATATAATTTAGCTCTCACATGCAGAGGAAACATACACAGGATGTCAGTTTTACAAGAAATATCTTTGGAAGTTTAAAAAAAAGTTATATCATGACATAATTTCACAGAATTCTTCCTGTCTTAAGGAAGAACCTAATAAGTAATTTTATTGACTTATCAATGTAGTTGTTAAATTTTTAAGTTTTTGACTTCCTTTTCGCTGTTGTTCCTCTGTATGGAAAGTCAGAAATGCACTCAGGAATTAAAGTTCTACACAGATATTAATTGCTGTTATGGAATATTCCAACTGATGTGAGCTGAACTGTGAATTTATTTTATTTTCACTGGTTGATAATGACTATATTATTCAGAAAAATATTAGCAATCAGCCTGCTTAATGGGAGCGCATTCAGCTTGAATCACATAGCTAAAACCACTTAAACAGGTATTAAAACACCTGAAACTGGAAAAATTACCAAGTAAAGAACTGAGTTTTACACATCTCTGAGCATTTAGAGACCTCAGTGAAGACTAACTGGTTTCAATATTATATATATTCAATAATGAGGCAGTTATTGATCACAAAGTTTGTAATATCTGGTAGTATTTGTGTTATGTCCTTCTTTCTCTTACTTTTCCACTGTATATAAAGCAGCTTGGCTATCATGAGACCTGCTTTACATCCTGTAGACTTGTATAACTCTCTAATTAGTATGTAATTTTCCTCATAATTATCCGACCTTTAGTATCCCAATATGGGGAAAAAAAAAAGAAAGAAAAATGGTATAAAATTTCATCTCATCTCCTTGGAATATTTCAAGTCAAATTTCCAAGTGTGGGTCCTATTGGCTTTGTTTACCTCTGTTTCTGGGCTGCTCCTCAGGACAGCTCTGGAGAAGGTCGTGCCGTAGCACATTTCACTCTCCATTTAGAATTTCTTAAGATTCTTGGTACAGACTCTGGAAAAACAAATTTAAAATATTTAACAAATGCTACCATATTTAATCATTCTATTATTTAATAAATGTTGACTTAGTTGTATAACTGTTGTGGTTTAACCCTGGCTGGCACCTAAGTACTACACAGCTGCTCGCTCACTCCCCCTCTCAGTAGGATGGGGAGAAGATAATTGGAAGGGTAAAAGTGAGAAAACTCGTGGGTTGTGATAAATGATTGCAATAATGTAAAACACTAAAAATAAATTATAATAATAGTAAATTGTAATGAAGAAAAAAAAAAAGAGAGAAATAAAACCCAAGAAAGACAAGTGATGCAAATGAAAACAATTGCTTACCAGTAACTGACAGATGCCCAGCCAATCCTTGAGCAGCTTTCCCCCCTGCCAACCTGCCTCCTTGGTTTTACTGCTGAGCCATGATGCCATGTGATATGGAATATCTAGTTGGTCAGCTGGGGTCAGCTGTCCCAGCTGTGTCTCTTGCCAACTCTTTGTGGACCCTTAGCCTACTATCTGGTGGGGCAGTATGAGAAGCTGAAAAGGCCTTGGCTGTGTAAACACTGCTCAGGAATAACTAAAACATTCCTGTATTAGTAACACTGTTCCCAGCACAAATCCAAAACTTAGCCCCATCCTAGCTACTATGAAGAAAATTAACTCTACACCAGCCAAAACCAGCACAATAATGAAGAAACCATGTCCTATGGTTTAGGAGAGTAACTACAGCACAATTGGATTTGTTCATTCAATGGCTCCAGAAAATCTGTGGAATTGTTCACAGGATCACAGAATCACTAAGGTTGGAAAAGACTTACCAGATCATTTAGTCCAACCATCAGCCCAATGCTACTGTACCTCCTAGAACGTGTCCTCAAGCGCCACATTTACATGTTTCTTGAACACCCCCAGGGATGGTGGCTCCAACATTTCCCTGGGCAGCCCCTTCCAATACCTGACCACTCTCTCAGTGAAGAAGTTTTTACTAATATCTATTCTAAATGTCCCCTGACACAACTTGAGGCCATTTCCTCTTGTCCTATCATTTGCCATGTTCTGTCAGACTATGCATGTTTTCCTTACACAGACTTCTTGTGATAAAAGTTTTGCTTGTGTAAATGTTTGTAAGAATTAAATAGATATGATTTCTACTAAAGTCTAAACTAACTGTCAACTTTGAAATAAAACTGAGAATGTGCTTTTAATATGATAGAAATCCTGAGGAAGTCTCAGTGGTCTATTTTTATTGAAGAGGCTTTTCTGTCATTGTTCATACAGTAATATATTTCATTTGTAAGATTGATGGGTTTTTTTATATTTCTTCATTAGTCCAAGGATAATCAGTGGTGATTATCTTAATAACATATCAATAACAATCTAAATGTGTTTTTATTCATATATGTTTTTATTCATTTACCTGTCACATATGTGCAGAAATGTGTGCACACATATGGTATACCTTACTAAGTTACTTAAAAGATTTTATTTATTTCTTAAATCTGTAAATGTCTTATTTCTGAGTATTCTCAGCAGTCTTGTATTTACTTTCATTGTTTTTGTATCACCATTCTCTTACTTAAACAGATAGAAAGAAGTACATAGTGCGTTTGAAAGTAAAGATTATGTGGAACTGGCACATGCCATGGTCACTGTTTCTTATAATAAAAGTACAGAAATAAGTTAATGATAGCTTATTAACAGTGACATGATTGTCATTAGAAAATACCAGAACAAATGTAAAGTCAAAGATCAATCTATTGAAATAATTTATCTTTCTTACTAGTAGAATTAACTCTATCAAACATTTCTCTACCTTTTTTTCATTGTCTCCTTGTTTCTTTTTGTTACTCTTAGGTGAAAAAGTCCCAATGAAATTATGAATAAAATCTTTATGCTAAATCCAATGCTGTGGCTTTTCAGACTAGAATAAACTTTGTAATGAATCCTCACTTGATCCTGTACTTCCCGATTTAATTCAGCAATACATAAAATTGTCTTTTTTTTTTCTTTGACTTTTTACATGTGTTTAAGTAAAATCTAAAGTGGCTCTAATGTGTCACAATCTAGCTTGTAAACGTCTGTTCACTCATGCATTTCCCTGTTTCTCACCACTGATTTCACTTATTAGTGGTTCAAAATGCACTTTTATAAAGTTAAAATATAGTCAGGGTGAGTCATTAGCTTTTGAGCTTCCTCCACCTATGAGAAGCTTAAATATACTGAACGTTAAAGGCACCATGTATTGTTTTGGTCAGCTGCCAGACTGGATTATCAGCAGATCATTTATGGTTTAATCGTTCTGCTAGAATGCCTATCTTCTTTTACAGGGTCATAGAAACTGGTGCATAAAAGTAAACTTTTTTTTGGTGTACAAAATGTATGATAGATTCAGGTATGCACACCTGTAATTCTGTTGAGGCAGTGTCCCTTGAGAGTATTTCGACAGCCTGATTTAGCCTGGAGCAAAAAATTAAATTTTAGATGTTCCTGCAAGATGGAAAAACTACCTAATTATGATGAGGGAATATTTTTGTTAAATTCTAACAGTATTGTAACCTTTACCTTAATAATGAAAAGGTATTCTGGAAAACAGAGGAGTAACATACTATTTTCAAGAAACTGTTTTTGTATACTCGAGTTCTTATTTTTGAGTCTGTACAGTAGCACACAGAAAGAAGAAAACTCCCAAACAGTGAGCATAAATTGAGTCCTACACTTATATGACAACCATTATTCAGACCAAGCAATGTAATGCATGAGTAAAGTATTATGAGTTCAGAATTCTTTTACTCTACAACTATTAATCTTCCACGGTTTTCTGTGCCTCAAGTTAGAACTTAACACGCATAATTAAGATGACCTATGAAGCTCTGCTGCTTCATTAACATGAAGTTTTCCTTACTAATTGCTTTTGCCTATCATTTGATTTAGCTATCTGCTTTCATCTTATGTAGAAAAGAGTGTACTTTTTTCTATTCTATTAATTCTATTCTTTAATGTTCATTTTAGTAGCTGTATATGGCAGGGGCATGGAAACACTGTGGTACTTGAAGAGTGCTATAGTTAAGGTCACAATTGAGGCAGTTCCTCAGAAGAATCATAGCTTGACTCTGGGGGCTGCCTAGCAGAGCATTATTTAGTTGTGTGCTTTCTCTTTCCATTCTTAACTCTCTCTCTCTTTTTTTTTTTTTTTTTAAATACTCTTTTAATTTCTCCTTTTCTGGACATAGTCTGCTTTTAAAGCCTAGGTACTCTCCGTCATGAAACATAATTTTTCTTAGCAAGTGAAAACTAGTTGTAATAAAACATTTAGAGTGATATTAAATACTGAGGGGAAAAAGGTGTAGAGATTTGTTGCATACCCAGGATGGGCTTACGATTAATTTCTGTGTATGCTATTTTAGTCTGATTCAAAAAGAGATACGAAATTTTATGGATAAAATTTGAAGTTTTTAAAAGCTGGTGTATAAACTTCCTCAAATAAGAACAGATCCAAGGATATTTTCTTTAAATATGTAACTGTAAAAAAGATACAAAGATCACCAGGAAAAATGGTAATTCCTTCATACGTTGTCCTTAATAGAAATAATGTACAAATGCTTTCACTTCACAGAACCATCTAGGAAATTCATTTTGAAACTAACCATTTTGAGGGATAGAATAAAAATGCTGAAGTTGTTATTGTTTTGGAATTTCAGAACAGAAATGGAAGAGTAATGTTGGATTCACAAGTGTGTAGGTATTTCTCTCTAACTAGGACTCTGTATTTCCATACCCAGAGACTTTGGAGGCATGTTTCTATATTATATTCTTTCTTTGTTCTCCATTTCCCCTGATTGTAAGAAAATTTCCACTACCTCTCAATGTCCAAACCTTATGGCTGTCGTGTGAAGTGTAGTTTATCTGAATGTGCACCTTCTTAGCTTTCTGGTTTTGTTGCCTTAATGTTCTCAGTAGTTTTGTTGAATCCAATGCTAAGACAAGAATTGCTAAATAAATAATGGTGGAAAGATGAGTATGGATGGACAACAATCATGATTTTTTCAGTCGCATTGCAACCATTTGTTTGAAAAATCCTAAAACTCTGTAACTAATAGGACCAATGTGTGGAGGCCATGTTAAATGTCCAGCTGTAATCATGTGAAAGAGACCAATAATCAAGAGCCCTTTGGCTTACTTTTGGTAAAGTTTTTAAAATAATGTTAAACTTATATAGTTGGAAAATTTACTTTTTTCCATTATGAACAAATTGGAAGAGATTAAGAAAGTAAGGGAAGGCACTGAAACCATGGCACTTATAGCTTAAGAGCCATCAGAAACTTAAAAATCTAGAATAAAAAAAGTGATTCAGTTTTCATCATGATATAACCAAGGCTTAATGATAATTTTTATGAAAAGTTTAAGTAACTCCCGTGTCAAATAATCGGACATGAATAATATTGAAGGCGCTCTTTTACTGCTA
Source organism: Eurypyga helias (assembly GCF_000690775.1). Taxonomy (NCBI): domain Eukaryota; kingdom Metazoa; phylum Chordata; class Aves; order Eurypygiformes; family Eurypygidae; genus Eurypyga; species Eurypyga helias. The sequence continues at coordinate 62,781 of NW_010269970.1, forward strand.
TGAAAGACAAGTATGTATTTCCCAGATCCCTACTAAAAACAGTGTGTTTTTCCCAGATTCCCTCCCAAAACAAAACAAAGCAACAGAAAACCACAAGAATTTGAATCTAGTTGAATCTAGGTGTCACTGATCCATTTTAATCAAGGCTTAGGTGAGAGGTATGATCCAAGAAAAAGTGTGAATTAAAAAAAAATACAGGAGTGATAAAGGAAGAAATTAGATTTTAACCAGTGTCAAAATTAAGCTTTTAATTACTGACTCAAGAAACTGGGGAGATGCAGCTCTGGAAATATACTCTGTCAACAATACTAGTATTTTGTATATTTAGTTAAGTTTATTCTTTAATCTAATTTTGTTCTGTACCTCAATTTCTTAGTTACTGGTGTAGTGTTCTCCCAAATTCACTGCTTTGCTGTCCTTTGCTGTCAAAATTTAGTTTTGTTTTACTTTGGGCAAATAGACTTTTACAGTTACTTGTGAGTAAAAAATATATTTATTGCAAGTATAGTCTTTTAAAGCTTGTTCAACTAGTGCTTTATTGAAGTTTAGGTACTTAGCTAGCAGGGTTAACAATCTACAGCTGCTTTACATCCTGCTTATTCCTTAGAATGTGCTATGATTAAGGAAAACCAATCATATTTATGTTCTTGGTTTCAAATGGCAACCTCTTTAATTTAGCAATGAAATTATCTTGTAGAAGATGAGACTTCAAATTTCTTGAATAACTTGCTGCAAGTTAGTCATTTAAGTCTGTTAACAGTAAAAGGATATTTGTGAAACTGCAATTTCTTATTTCTGCCTAACAATACAGAAATAGCAGTAATATTTGAGACAGCTAGTTAAATAATAATTTAGTAACTGCTAGCAGGCACTGTGACTGGACAGAAGTATTTGATGAGGAAAAGGTGCTGTTAAGTTTTCTGAGGATGTAAATATCCATAAAAATAAGAAGAAATATTCATTATAGACGCACAGCCTCAGATTCTGATTTAGAGCTTCAAAGAGGATAGCTTGTTATGTAGACAGCTTTATAATTATCCCTTTAGTGAAATGAATTTTCTGGATTTGCTGATGAGATGTGTTTAGTAAAACAGTGTGGCAGCAAATGTGTACTTCAAAGGAAATACTAAACAATTACTTATTACTGCATTACAAGCTAGGAATCTCCCCTAGGCACAGTTAACTTCATGAGTTTAGGGACTATGAAGGATTTAATGCTGTAAGACATTTTAGAAATGATATGTCAGCTATTTTGAGAATTAATTGCTTTATTAAATATTTGACTCCTGTATGTAGTCTTCCTTGGTATTTTAGGAGACAGGATCTATCAGAAACTTGCAATCCTGTCCCAAAGGCAAGATATGCCTCAATGTTGTATGCTGTTTAGCAGAAATTGCAGCCTATGAAAGATTTCATAAAATTCTTCCAAATGTGTTTTGAGGATATATGCATATATTTATGAGTTTAATAAGATTAACATGGATTTTAACAATATAATGCTTTCATGTTAGGACTCTCCTGCTACATCTTTACAAAGTAATAGAGGGAACTCAATGTAACAATCAAGTAGGGAAATGGTGGAGCTTTGCAACTCTCAAAAGCTCCTATGCAGTCTGGGAAACTAGCTGAAGCATAGGTTGTTTTTTGAAATATGAACTGAAGTGCCTTTACTCAGAAAATCTGCAAGTGTGTGCAATGTATGAAATTTAGTCTGAGGACTGTAACCTAGTATACCATAATCTGTTAATGAAGATAGTTTTCCTAGGATATGCCTTCGGAAACTCAGTTTAATAATTTATTTATGCACTACATTTATTGTAACTTTTCATTAAAATTTAATCAAAAGCAAAGTTACTTTTATTCTTGGGGTTTTTTTGGTTAAAGAATGTTGTCTTTAGCAGCAGGATAATCAATTAAAGCTGATAATCAGCAGACTTATTTGCTGGAATGAACAACTCTTGCAGTCATTATGGCTACAGGTGTAGGACCTGGCATGGTGACAGTGTAGCCATGCTAGGTTAAGCAGTGATGTAAATCATTCAATTTGTGCACAAAAGGGACTATCAATTTAGTTTTTATTGTGTGCTCATCAGCTTCACAGTGGCTCTGCCTGTTAAGGCTGGTATGTACTCAACTCAGTAGTAAGGTTTAAAATATTCTGGGTAAAATCCTGGTACATTTTAAATCAGTGTATGTGTGTAATTTGGCTAACTTTTGGTTTGTTACATGCATGCCAGGCATAGATGTCGTAATGCAGATGAACTGAAGAGTTGATATTTCTTTCCTTTTCCTTTTTCCTTTTCCTCTCCTCTCTCCTTTCTCCTCTCTCTTCTCTCCTCTCTCCTCTTCTTTTTTTCTAATTGAGTATTAAATGCTACATACTGTGAAGGAGTGAAAAAGAGTGAAAATAGTATGTGAATGTTTTTCTCTGAATATTCAGGTGGCTAATTTGGATGTAGTTTGGTAAGCTCTCTCTGTCTTAAATTTTTATATGCTTCTGATTTATGAAAAACAACGTTACTTCTTTCTGTTACTAATTAATATTTACTAATCACTAGAGCAGTTGACATAGCTGGTAGAAATAAACAAGCTTCTGGGCCTATCAGCCTTCCTGCTAAAAACCTGAAGGGATATTTGCTTTAATGTTTTTCCTTCCCCCACCGTTTCCAGATGTATATAGATTTATCTAATAAAAGATATTTGCTTTTATTTTTTTTGCTTATCTCCTTCAGCTGTAGCACACTATTTCTAATTTTTAATGGGTTCATATTGTACACATAGACTTCACTGGGAATTTCATCCAGATCAGATATTTAGTTATTGCTTAAATTCATTTTCCTAAGGGATAATGCCCATGCAGAATATCATGAACTCAATTTTAGTGCTTTCCAGATGCCACAGGATATTGTGCTTGGCCTCTACATGCCCCTCCAGGAGACCATAGGTCTGCTGTAAGTCCAAAGTCATGTCTGCCCTCTTTCTGTGGATGTTTCATGTATCCTTGAATATTTCAAATGGTGCTATATGTCTACATTTAGGCTGCGTAATCAAGCTGCTAACTAGAATTGTAACAGTGAATATATTTTCTGCTTAAACAGTCTAGTGGGAGTACAGTTGCCACAGTCACACATACAGAGTTATTAAACAGTGCCTAGGAAAATTCAAGTATCAGCCTGAATCTCCATGTGAACACCTTTATGTCAGGCTAGAAACAAAATTAACATGCTTTAATTATTATATATTTTTTTTGTGAACTTGAGGCCTTTGCTGTCCCAAGCCACATTCAGCACGGGCAATAGGTGAAAAAAATAACATACTGAATGCACTAAGGAAGATTAAGTATCATGATGCTGGGAAACAGAGTTTTCACTTATTACAGGTTTTATAGCCTTCATACTCCCATTTCCCAAGGCCTGAGTATACGTATAGTATGTTAATAGCAGAGATAATGCTGTATCCTATTTCAGATAACAAAGGGCTATGTAATGTTCTAGAAATAAATATTAAGTTTTTAATAATTCCTTATTTTTATGCTATAGAATAATTTATTCAAGCCTAGTGGTGAAATGCTACAAAGAAAGTATTAGTTTGTAAAGGATAGTCTGTGCATGTGATTTTTCTCAATATTGTTTGTAAAAAAAAAAAAAAATAATCACATTTTATCTATTTTTGTCATATGTAGCAATGAATGTATTATTCAATCTGTCTGTTTATAAAGCTGTTGTCTGAGGCCTCAGTTGAACAGAACATTCAATGTTCTTTCTTGTTCAAATAGCAATACAAGATTTGTTGGTAGTCCTG
>NW_010269970.1:66606-76979 GCF_000690775.1 Eurypyga helias
GGACTCCTTTGGCACTTAACGTGAAGTATATAATTTGTTTAAATGGGTCTTCAAAGGTCACTTGTAAAAAATTGTCTTATGTAGGTTACTTGGTTATGCTCCTTCACTCTCTTATACTGAGCAAAGACTGAGGTTTTCAAGGTATTTCTGAGCACCTTTTTCAGTCTTTTAATGATAAATGAATAGTACAGAAAATACCACTTTCCAAATTGTATGCCTGATGATATAATTGTTCTCAATGTTGTTTACGTAAAGGATAAACAATACGAGCTTTAGGTTATTTTGGGTTTCATAATCTTCTATTTACTTAAAATACCGGATAGCTATTCTGATGTAATTCCAAACTTTTTGAGTAAGATTCTAGTTAGAACCCAAATAAAAATGTTCATCTGAAGGAATATTCTTGTCTTCAAGATTGCTGAAAAGAAACTATTTTTTTCATTTACTAATTTTCAAACCAACATAAACCCCTTTTTTTGTTATAGTGCTTATCACCTCTGTCATAGTCTCTAGGGTGCTTCACACAGCATGATTCATTTTAACATGAATGTTGGAAGTAGGAGGTCATCCTGAGCAGATAGCATTGCAGTAGTGCATGTCTAGAATTGAAGCTAGACAACGTCAAGCTAGCAGCTGCAGGACTGCTGGCCAGTTATTTCTTGAAGTTACTAGATTAATTTAGAAGGTGATAGCCACAAAATTTCCTCACTGGACTGTCCTGGACTCCTTGGAAAAAAATAAAATAACCTATGCACACATTTTGGCATGGTGAATTTCATAGAATCTTGGAACAACCCAGGTTAGAAGGGACCTTGAAGGATTATCTGATCTAGCCTTTTGTGGGAAAAGGCCTAGATAAGGTTACCTAACACTCTGTCCAATTGCTTCTTGAAAACCTCTGGTGATGGGGACTCCACCGCACCCCTTGGGAGCTTGAATGACTGAATGATAGTTCTCGCTGTAAAAAAAATCTCTTATATCAAGATGAAACCTTTCTCAGTGCAACTTGTACCCACTGCCCTTTGTCTTCTCCATTTGGCTCCTTGTGAAGAGAAGGCCTATGTCCTCTTTGTAGCTGCCCTTTAAGTACTGGAATATAGTAAATAAGTCCCCCTGACCCTCCTTTTCTCCAGGGAGGAAACACTTAGCTCCTTCAGTTTTTCCTCATAGAACATGTTCTCCAGCCCTTTGGTCATCTTTGCGGTGCTCCTTTGGACCCTCTCCAGTGTGTTTGTGTCTTTTTTGAATTGTGGGGACAATAACTGACAGAGTGCTCTGGGCATGGCCTGACAAGCACTGAGCAGAGTGGGATGATCACATCTCTATCTCTGTTAGTAATCCTGCTCTAGATGCAGCCCAGGATCTGATTTTCCTTTGTTGCTGCTGTGGCTCACAGCTGACTCATGTTCAGCTTGCTCTCCACCAGGATCCTCAAGTCCCTTTCACTTTTAGCAAGGCTGCTCCCCAGCCACACAGTTCCTAACCTGTACTGAGCTATTTGGTTATGTTGTATTTGTACTTTTCTTTGTTAAACCACATACAGTTCATGCTAGCCTATCCAGGTCTCTCTGTAAGATAGCTTTCCCTTCTGACATGCTCCCTTACCTCCCACTTTAGTGTCATCAGAAACTGTTTAGCAATGGGCCTATGTCTTCCCTGTACTTCTGCTTACTGGTCATGTATCTGAAGAACCCTTCCTTGTTCCTTACATCTTTGGCCAATTTCAGTTCTTCCTGACTGCATCTCTGCATACCCTAGCAAGGTTCTTGTAGGCCTTGATGAATATTTGGATGCCTTTCCCCAGCTTATATGCTGGGTTTTTTTTGCTTTTGAGCACACCCAAAAGCTCATTGTTAAGCTATGATGGTCTTTTGTGCTGCTGCCTGCCTTGTACTTCATAGAGGATGGACAATTCTTGTGTTTCCAGCATCTTGTTCTTGAATAACTCCCAGCATATGCAAACTCCTTTGCCCTCTGTGGATACTTCCCATGAAATTCTTCCCAGCTGGGCTCTGTAAGAAGTGGTCTTCTAAGTCATCCAGTAGTGGCTCGGCATATTCAGTCATATTCTGTCATGGTGGTGGCCATGTCTTAGGCTTCATCTGTTTTTGTTTGCAGATAAACTACCCAGAGAACAAGTTTAATATCCTTTGCCTGTGCTTCAGAATGAACTGTACATTCATACTTCTTCTAATGAAGGATATGCCTAAAGAGTATGTGTGGAATTCACCTCTCCTAACATAATTAGTGTAGAATCAGTTGTGTAGTAATTGCTTATAGAATCATAGAATGGTTTGAGTTGGAAGGGACCTTAATGATCATCTAGTTCCAACCCCCCTGCCATGGGCAGGGACACCTTCCACTAGACCAGGTTGCTCAAAGCCTCATCCAGCCTGGCCTTGAAGACATCCAGGGATGGGGCATCCACAGCTTCTCTGGGCAACCTGTTCCAGTGCCTCAACACCCTCTACATGAAGAACTTCTTCCTGATATCTAATCTAAACCTCCCTGCTTTCAATTTAAACCCATTACCCCTTGTCCTGTCACTACAGGCCCTTGTAAAAAGTTGTGTGCTCCCCCCCCTCCCAGTATTTCCTTTGAAATCAGTAGAGGAAGAATACAGAATTTTTTTCTAAAAAAAATGCATAGATTTTATTACTGATGAGGTGTCTATAGGGAGTGTAGATGATTGGCTGGCCAATTCTAGATTGCTGAACTTAGATGAAAGGATTCTTTTCTGATATTTGTGGGTTTTACACGTACAGACATACATACAGACAGACACAAACACCCAAGCTTTTATTTTATTATTCTTTGACTTTTGCTAATGTGCTTATAGTTCTGATCTGCCTTGTCTGTAGCTCTAAGGAGATATGTATACTTTAATATGGACTATATTATTTTGGTGCCCTATTTTGAGTCAAGGGCTATATCCAGGTGATGACATATTTTGATAAAAAAACTGAAAATGCACTAACAGTACACTAGAAGTTCTAAGTAAATAAGGCAATTGCTTGTTTTATGTTTCTGTAAAACACAAGAATATTGTTGCTTTCAAGGCTGGTGGCAGAGTGTGTTGTCAGTACTGTCACAATTCTTCCAGTTGTATGTTCCAATTCTTGTGGATTCTTGGAGATTTTACCGCCTGGACGAACTTCTTAAGAATTCATCTGGTTGGATATGACTTGGTTAACAAATTTAAGAATTGTATCAGAACTTATAGGACACTACTTTCTTTCTGATGACATTTAATGAAGACTCTCACTCCTTATCTGTCCAAAGCAACCCATGCTTATTTTGTAGAGATGTGATGAAATTATGTCTTCTCGTGTTGTACTCTGTAAACCCAACTACAGGTTAGTTGTTGCCAGAGATGGAGAGAGGGAGGAAGGTGTTTTAAACTCAATATATAGATAGAGCACTTCTACATGCCAGAAAAGTAGACAAAGCTCCAGGTCTTTTCTTTTGATAAGATTCTAATTGTTTAAAGTACTAAAAGGGTTTATGAGGTTCCATATCATTTGCAGATTAGTCAGGGGCTGCACTGCCGAAGTTGGTAAGCCAAATCTCCATGGGCCAATTTATTATGATGCTATTCTTTCAATATATCTTCTCATTATCCAGACAACAGCAAGAATCTGAGGGTTGCTTAAAAAAGGAAAGGAAATAACAAGTATAAAAAATATTCAGTAATAAACCAACAATTCATGTGACCTAGAGATCTTTAACTAGTAAGATAATATTATTTATGTATGTCTGTTGGTGACTTATTCCAGTGTAGTGGTGGCTTGAGGGAAGACAAACTAAGGGAGAATTTTTTTTTTCTGAGTAAGTATGAGCCATTGAGTAGGCCAAGATTAGATAATGAAGCCTTCAACAGAGTAATGGAATAACATTAAGTCTTTTGAGTTCACTAGAGAGTTGGATGTGCTAATGGAGGTACCATGCTGGGAAAGCATACATTTTAGCTGGAATTTCTTATGAAGGAGTGATTGCACATTATGATATGAATAGCTCCACTAAATGCATGGGAATTTTCTGCCAGAAAATTAAGGTCCCCTCTACCAGATAATGGCTCACTGGAGGTATGTAATAGTAGCAAAGTAAAATCTGAAAACAGATGATTTCCCATTTAATAGTCCATTGACTTTCCTCCTAGAGTCATTGTCTCCACCATGATGGCTATGGTCTTTATTTTCGTTTTCTAATCAAGCTCCAGCTGTTACCGTATAGCTTGGGAAAGCACTTCTTTGTTATTAGAAAAAGGTTTAATTCATTCGAGTATTATGTTTTTCAGTTCAGGTGTAGTTACTGATTTTGGCTGGATTTTCAATAGTGTGCCTGAAAACATACTGCATAATACATTAAACTGCTTTATTCAGTTTTGCCATCCGTAAATACCACCCTGTCTTCAGTATAAATTTCAATATCTTCTGGTATCCATTTCTGTCTCCAAACTTTTCATAATTCTTGGATAGTTCTAATTTATTTTTCTGATACAGAGGTCTTAATTTTTTTCTGATTAATTATGAAGCTTTTAGAAGGATACATGAGTTAACGTTGCTTCTGATAGCTTGTTTAAATTATTAGTGTTGATAGGGTAGTGTGAGGAGATATATTATTTCCAAAAATGAAAAAAATAAATATCTGATTAACAGGTTTTTCTTTGTACTGCTAACTGTCCTCCTCACTTTTCTGCTGATATTTCTGACCAAATAGCTTTCCTATTTTTCTCTCAACTACAATAGTAAAAGCCCCAATTTTCTAGGAACTGCTATTCTGCAAAAAACCTCTATTCTATCATTCAGTAAAAGATGCTTAGAGGGAAAAATAATCTGCATGTATCAAACAATACAGAAAAGTAGATGTTGGCCAGAGTGACTGGAGTACATTCTCTCTATTATCATGCTGAACTTGCTGCCCTGGTCTCTCAACGTAATCCAGCCATGAATCGCTAACTGAAATTCTGTTGTAAAATTGGAATGATTTTCCTTGATTTAAAACGTAGGGAAAATGATAATTAAGAATCTGTAGTTTTCAGAAATAAGTATAGCAAGGGAGGGCTTGTATCTATAGCAACAAAAAATGTAAATCATAACACTTTAATAAACATAAATCTATAGAATCAGAGAATCATCAAATAGTTTGGGTTGGAAGAGACTTTCAAAGCTCATCTGCTTCCATAAGCAGAGACATCTTTCTCTAGACCAGATTGCACAAAGCACCATCCAACCTGGCTTTAATACTTCCAGGGATAAGGCATCCACAACTTCTCTGTGCAACCTGTTCCTGTCCTTTACCACCCTCGCCATTATATATAGGACTATATAATAGAATAAGAGAAAATATAATCTGCGTATATTCCTTGTGATTTTCAGTACTTCATTTGGGATGCTTCTCTGTCTCAGGCTTGTAAACCCACTAAAATAATTATCTCCTTTAATACATCTACTATATTTCTCATACCCTCACTCTCTAATATATTTCTTATGCCCATATTTAAATCTAGTTTTAGGTTTTGCCTACTTCAAAAAATGCCATTTGAATACTTGAAGTAGGTTTGAATACTTGAAGATAGCAATATCATCTATGCTCAGTAATATCTGGCTCTTCAGCATTGTTGATTCAATGATTCCATGTAGCACTAAAGGTAGTAGTGGTGAACTTTTTCCACAAAGAAAATTATTCCGTAGGCAATAGACTTCTTATAAGAAGTAAACCTTCAGTTACATTACTGCTGGCTTTACAACCGTAGTCTTGACTTTTGATTGTTGTGAAAGCTAGTGATTTACTATAGAGAAATGGGAATATTTTGAGGATGCTGGATTGGTAGATAAACTATTTATATGTCTCTCTGGTAAATATAACCGTGTGCAGAGAAATAAAAGACCAAAAAGCAACAAACATTCATGGAACTTTAATGAGTATCAATTAAATATCTGTTAGTGAGGATCCAGGATGCAGAAATGAAAGTTGTGTTTTCACAGTGGCTTGATGAAACTTATAAAAAATCCCCAAAGAAAGAATTGATTAGAGTAAATTTTCTATTTAAGCTACTTTACTTGAAAAATGTATCTTCCTTTTGTTGGGATTGCTGATTTGGTTTCTCTTAGGTATTAAGATAGTTTATTGATTTTTTTTTTTTTTTAAATAAGGTGATGGTCATGAAACTTAGATGATCTGTTCTCTTTTCTGCATGATGGTATGCCAGAAAATTGCTAGAATACTGGTAAATTTAAGTTCTAAGCGTTCAGTTATTACTGCATTTCATGAACAAACTTCATACACTTAAGCAAAGGAATTAGAGGTAAAAACCCTCTGTTATAACATATACACTATTTGTCCTCGGAGATGTAAATTTCACCTTGATTTTGGATTTAAAGTTTTATATTACTAATAATTGCTTTGTTTTTTCTTCAGAATTTGGTTTTCTACAAACAAGAGGGAATTGTTAAAAAAGGCAGATGTTTCTTATGAGATAAAGAGACGATAAAGGAATAAACCAACCTGAGAAATGAATTTACACTCTCTCCTGGTGGATTGTCAGCTAGGAGTGACAGAATTCTGTTGTAAGAATTTCCTGTGGTACTTTGCCCTCTTGCAATATTGCATTGACTGCCACAGTAATTATCTCTATGGGTGTTAATAGATCACCAGAGTGGATCTCAGTTTTTACCAGATCACCAGTCATTGAAATAAGTTTCTAATGCCTTGATGACTCCCTTTCATCTGACTGAGCAAAAATTCTCTTAGGCAATCTGTATCTAGTTATTAATAATAATAATAGGAAAAAAGGCTCAAACAGTTTCACCTCAAAGATATCTGAGAAAGACCTTTTTTTTTTTTTTTTAGTGAAGCATTAAAATATATTCTCACTGAGGAATTATTTTCTTCTCACTGGAGATATTTTAGGTAAAATGAAAGCATGCAGTATTAAAAATGCTTGGAAAAGCACATGGAAGGATTTTAATCGTCTGAGGAAGAAGGTGCTTTTTGTAATTAACATATCAACAGAAAAGAATACCTATAACCTTGTCCATCCTGAAACTAAAAACACAGCGTATAATTTATGAATGTTTACTATGCTGAAAGCAAATTCTGTTTTATGACCATATTGAGCTTACATAATTCTTGGTGAAAGTTCAGACAGAGAATTACCCATAGTGGTAAAAGCATTGAGTAGTGTGTATTTGTCACTATATATATTCATGACCTCAGTTGTGCAGGAACTGAACTTTCTTTGCCCTACAACAAGTTTTAGATTTTATGAACTGTCATACTTCTGGCAATATGTAAATGTGCTTCTGAATTCTAAAAATAATAGATATAATTGCTGTATTTGTTCTGCTTATAACATTACGAGTTGTCACTGAAGTAATACAATGGATATATTGTTTTTTCTGCCAGTGGTGTGAATCTGGCTGCTTGATTGATTTTGCTTTCATTCCATTGTTACAATAATATAAGTATTACCTTGAGAATTAGAAGTAAAGAAGCCTTGTTTCCTATGGATTTGTGTCTCCTTAACGATTAAGTCATGTGCAAGGCAGTAACAGTTGTCACTGAATTTTTAAAATACAGTTAGGACATGTTTCCTGTGTGAATTCTTAGGAAGTCAAGACTGATGATGCAGCCATTTCGTCTGTGAGGTATTCAGCCAGGCTTCCTTTCTTTGCCTCTTTTCATCTAGGACTTTCATATTTGTGAAGCCTCTATCCTAGTATCCCATCTGGAAAAATATGGAGCCCTCTTTTCTAACACATTCCCCTCCACTGCTGTTGATCTTTCCCTCTTCACACTACCTCCTGATAGCTGATCACATAAGAGCTGGCTAAGAGCTAATAAAAATCCATATTTTGTCACTTTTATTATCTTTTTATGCTTTGAAAAAATATGTCAGATATTTTTAATGATTTATATAAAGTCATTAGAACTTACGTTACAACCACATTGATGGCAATTTCTTGAGCATTGCTGCTATAGTATATTGAAAGAGAGAAGTGGTATAGAAATGTAGAGAAAGAGATTGATTGCTTAGATGTTAAATGTTTATATAGAGTAATATAGTCTTATTTTTTCCTCCACAAAAGAAAAAAAAGGTAAAAAAAAAAATAATAGCAAAATAAAAGCCTAAATCCGTAGTGGAATATATGGACTTCATCATTGGCTCAGTTAAGCACTTGTGCTAGTGTTCCACCATATACAAAGATCTGTTCTAGTCTTTCTTGACTTGAAAATATCCTTTTCATAGTACTGTGTATTTCCTAACAGCTACCAGATGTTTAGTGTTAGTATTGCTTTATATGTTTGCTCAGTCTGGCAAATGATCCTAATACCCACTCAGAGAGGGAATATATGACTATCACACATATTGACTATAGTTTCAGTACTTGGCAAATATGCTGTAATGATACTGTAATTGTTTATCTATGGTACAAATATTGAGGAATAGTTAGTTTCTATGGGCTATTAACCACTAGAGACACATATTTAAAGTTTCAGAACATTTAGAAAAAGTTAAATAACATTCTGTACATAGAAATAAACTCTATGCCTTCTGTTACTGTTTATTGCTTAACTGATGATATTTATGATAATGGTCAGAAAATCCATGACTCACTTTTAAATTTGGAATTTGCTTGCTAATGAAAATGCCACCCACCCACCCCAAACCCAAACATACAAGAATTAATTAATGTGTTTTTTTATTTGATGTATTTGACTTACTGTTTAATCCCCATTGGTTATGAAACTGTTTTTTCCAATATTCCTAACATGTGACGTCCAGCTTCCTTGCCTGCTGTGAACTTGTAACCTCCTTTAGTATGCGGTTGATGAATATGAAATTGAATCACAGAGCACAATAAAGGTGATATAAACATGACTATACAGACATGATCTATCAGTACAGTCACAAAAATATATCTGAAACTGGAGTTTTCAGAAACTGAATTTAAATAGGACTGGACTGCTTTCTGGCATGCCATGATTTGAAGAAACTTGCCTTTGCAAGATCAGATCTGTTAGATTCAGAGAGGAACAGTGTATATGTATAACCTCACAACCATTTGATCACTAAACTAATGACTAACTCTGTCCTAAAGAACTTGGCAGTGGCTGAGACCAGAGAGGGGAGGAGGAAAGGCTGGAAAATTGGCAAATTGATGCTATTTTGAAGAATACACATTTTAAGACTTAATGTGCTTTAACAAAAATTTGAAACCCAGTGATGATTTATTTGTAGGAATTCATGTATATGTTAAATATATATTAGAATTTGGGTCCATTTTTGTAAGATTAAGTTGTATGTATATTTTCACTTTTTACCCTGCATTTCTGAGGAATATACATTTAAAAATCACGATTAATATTTGACAGAATATCCTAGGCAAAGGTAAAGGATGGTGGATTTCTGGATTATGATAATAAAATATTGAGACCTGACAAAACTAGAACTACATGTTCTAGTTTTTAATGTTTTGGTTTTTTTTTTTTTTTTCCCCCTGAAATCAGTTTTGTATAACAAGTCTGGTTACTGTATACTAGAATGTAGCTTATGGCTATATATAAGGTCCAGACATCTGCTTGATTGTTGAGGCACAATTCAGCTGATGTCAACAACCACTGGATTTTAAATGGTCTTTTCTTTGCAGACATTTATAAAACTCTCTGTGATTTTCTTTCATTTGAGCTATAGGCTGAGAAACTGAACTACTAACTAATTTATGAGTTTTCAAAAGATTTTAAAAATTATGTTTACAACAACCATAAATAAAATATTGCTTGAATATAATCTTATCTGGCAGACTTGGAAAATAATAATGAGAAAAAGGTGATTGGTTGGTAATTTTATGGCAGCACAGATTTTTGTGCAGAATATATATTATTCATAGGATTTTTCATTTGTTTAGTTTATTGTAAACATTAAATTAGAAATTGCTACCAGAAGTCAGCTATCCCCTATAGAAGCAACCCCCTTAAGACAGTGCATGAAACTGCTGTTCAGAACTATGAATAATCATGTCTAAATGTGTGGTATGTTGACCCTGAATGGTGGCCAGGTGCCCATCTAAGCACCTCTGTCGCTCCCCTCCTCAGCTGGGATGGGGAGAGAAAATATAGTGAAAAGCTTGTGGGTTGAGATGAGGGAGAGATTGCTAGCCAGTTACTGCCACAGGCAAAACAGACTCATATTGGGAAAAATTTAATTTATTTATTACCATTAAAATCAGAGTAGAAAATACCTAATCGCAAATCTTAAAACGTCTTTCCCCCTCCCTTCCCTTCTTTCTGGCTTCAGCTTCACTCCCTCTTTTCTCTAATTCCTCCCGCCAAGTGGCGCTCTTCCTCCTCATGGGGAACACTCCTCACAC
>NW_010269970.1:76995-87318 GCF_000690775.1 Eurypyga helias
CAGCATGGAGTCTCTCCCATGGGATACAGTTCTCCATGAACTTCTCCAATGTGGGTCCTTCCCCATGGCTGCAGTTCTTTAAGAAGTGCTGCAGCGTGGGACCCTTCCTTGGGGTGCAGTCCTTCAGGAGCAGCCTACTCCAGCGTGGGTCCCCTTGGGGTCACAGGTGCTGCCAACAAACCTGTACCAGCCTTGACTCCTCTCTCCATAGATCCACAGGTCCTGACAGAAGCACAGGCTTCTGATGGGGTCACAGCCTCCTTTGGGATCTATCTGCTCCAGTGTGGAGTCCTCCACAGGCTGCAGAGAATCTCTGCTCTGGCGCCTGGAGCGCCTGCTTCCTCTCCTTCTCCACTGTGAAGGGTTTTCTCCCACATCTTGCTCTTTCTGCTGCAGATTCACCTCTCTCCAGTTTTTTTTTTTTCTGCCTTTTTAAGCATGTTATCAGAGGCACTACCACCATCACTGATGGGCTTGGCCGAGGCTGGTGATGAGTCCTTCTTGGAGCTAGCTTGCATTGGCTCTGTTGGACATTGGGGAAACTTCTAGCAAGCCCAATACAAAATGTAAAGTGAATATCTAACGAAATCTAGAATGATTTTTTTTTTTTTGGTTTTGGTTTGGGGTTGGTTGTGTGTGGGGTTTTTTTGGGTGTTTTTTTTTTTTTAGTAAACTGTTAGATTCTATTTGTAGATTTGATTTTTGAAAGATCAAATAGCTGAATCTACACATTTGGCAATATGCTTTTCAAAATGATAAAGGTTTAATTTCATGAATTCCTATGAAATATCTTTGGATCTAGTCAAAAACATTGTCTGCTTTGTATCAGCAAAGGATATTACGAGCTCTTCTGTTGGATCAGAGTTCTTTATGATTAAAATATTTACCTTTTAGACTGCTTTTTTGATAGCTATCTGATAAAGATGTAAATGCATTTTAAATGCTGAATACTGTTTGGAGAACAGCAAAAAATCTGTTCTTATGTCTAACAATGTAAATAGAAAATATTCCACTAGTATATAATCCAGATTGTTTATCTAATAACTTGAGCACAGTCGGGAGTAGAGTTAAACCTTGTGTCTTTGCTGGGATTGTTCTGTTAAAAAATAAGAATGTTAGAAAAATGTTACTTCAAAGATATTTTTATCTGATGTATTAAAAACATATTTAATTAATGTTAGAAAAGCAGAAAGCTTTTTACACACAAAACTGCAATTGAATATTGGAATTCTAATGTTTCTCCTGTGTCCTGTTCTGATTAGGAATAATGAATATTGGGGGAAAGGAAAAAAAAGCACACATAATCTATTTAGCTTTTTATTTTTGAGGATACTTTTTTTCCTCTTGATTTGCTCAGAAGTAACTATTTCACTTTGAGCCATTATAAGAAAATAATTTCTTTACTAATAACAACACTTCTACTCAATGAACAGATTCAAGAAATAACTGTGGTATGCTGAATAAACCCTTATGAAAACAATGTCCAAAGAAGACATCCAGTCCTCATTAAATATAGTTCTGCTTGGCTGCTCTGAGATTTTAGTAGGAAAGGAAGAACAACTGTGCTTAATACACTCTTGGTTGCTTTGTAGCAATATGTCAGTGATATTCCAGCAGTTAATGAAACTCAATGAAAAGGGATAGCTTCTGTAAATGGTGCTTTATTTTTTATGCTTTAAAGAGGAACTGGGTGCATCATGTCCTTATGAATTGGTTGGAGCTGTGATTTGATAATAAACATGCGGTTCATATGAACCTACGAATAAGGAATGAAGTATGACAACATAGTGTAAACATCCATAATTGCTTATGTAGACAGCAGGTGAATCACAGGCACTTTATGGTGATGACTGAAGCACCTTCAAATGAAGACAACAGATTTTTAACTGGTGAAAATTAATAACAGCACTAATAAATAGTCAATATACAGAAATTATTCTGGTATTTTTGAACAGTAAGTCTAAGGAGAACTTATAATTATGTAAATTTTTAGTATTTTTAGTGTTTTATTCCCAGCATGGTGTTTTATGTTTGGCATTTTTGAGCCCAGTTAGCTTTAACCTACAAACTGTAGATGTCCTCATATTTTCCTCCTTGAACTGAAGGAAGAATAAGATAAAATTGCAAGGCCTGGAAAACATTAATATTTCTGTACAGAATCTTCTAATACTGAATGTTTTTTCTCTTATGTTGCTTTAGCTTTTATTTGTGTTCATCTACATTTAACACAGTTGTTCTCAAACAAGACCAGAATGACTGTATCTCAGGTGTTCTTAAGTAGCACTTAGCAACTGAACTTTAGGTTTATGTGTTTAGGAGCCTATAGTCTAATAACTTAATTTTTTCATCCATACCTAGATGTTTAATAATTTTTTACCTACTCTGTTTTACTCCCATCTGCTTGTCAAAGGAGCATATGAGGTTTTTTTTTTTTATATCCTGGGTAAATGGAGGCAAAATTGTCAAAAGGAATGAGTTGTTTGTCTCTTTAGAAGACCTCTGTCACTCTTTTGTAAAGAGGAGAGGTTTCTAGGCTTTAGATGCCTGTGTTATGGAAGTTCCCCACTTCTTCAGATATTTAAAATCAAAAAAGAGTAGGATTTCTTTTTTTCCTGAACACTTACTACTGACTAGCTGAACTGGAGTGCTGGGCAAGATGAATCATGTTCTGAAATATCTCCTTTTCTGTGCATTGCATACAGAGTTGTGTAAGACATGTGGATTCCATTTGGAGGTCTGGTGTCTAGAGGCTCTGTGAAATGATACTGCATATTAGAATAAATATCTTTTCCCATGATTTCTAAAATTTTAGAAATTCAGCAAGTTGCTTGGCTCACCTTGAGAGAAGTATTAAGAGGATTGAATGAATTAGTCAAGTGGCATGTCTAGATAATTGAATCTATTGAATTAAAGAAAAGTAAAATCATAGTTTCAACTTTGTCTAGGAACATGAAAATAAAAATGGAGGAAAAAATAAAGGAAAGAAATTACATTAAAGAAATCTTACCTAATAACTTGAAGATGAATTTTTATTTCTTTGTGATGCTTTCACTTATTTTGTCAGTACCATTAATGAATTACATTAAAAAAAAATCACTGAAGTTTCCCAGAGAAGAGCAGCTGAGGTGACTGCTTGTTACAGAATACCTTTTAATACAGTAAATTCACAGTGAAGTTTCAGTACCCATTCAGAAAATACAGCAAACACAGAGGAGATAGTGAAATATTCACTCTTCAATCCATACAGTGAATTACAAAGTTGAGAATCATTGAATGAAAGATAAAATCTGAAGGTAATTAGTCTATTTTGCTAGCCAGGTAAGAAAAGCATTGTCTGATAATGTAGCTATGATTTCTGTACTGCATTTGAATAGATAAAGACCAATTTTTTTTTTTCTCTTATTCCTGTGAGGAGATGGAAACATATGATATATGAAATATTCAGATGTGTTGTGTGAGGAAAGAGACGTTAATATTGACAATTAAAAATATTTAGCAACTTTGTTCAAGTTTTAGTGGAAAAAGCTTGCAAAGAGATTTTACAAAGGGAATGGGAGTAGAGAAGTTACAGCGTGTACTAAACCCTTTAGATGAACATCTGTGTTACCTCCTTCCATCTCTTCAGCTTACTTTCATATCAGCTTGCAACTTTCTGAACACCAAGCCTGTGTGACTGGATATTTGCAAGGTCTAAGGCAGTTTTCTTGGAGGTTATTCCTCAGGTGGATAGTTGGTGACCTTGGTTTGGGATGTTTAATGGAATAGGAATGCACTTTAAAAATGGTTCTCTTTTTTGACAACCCTTTATTAGCAGCCAGCAATTAAATGTATTAAGAGCCCTTGTTCACACTCAAGCCACAAAACACTAAGGGATGTATATGTTATAATTACAATTATCCATTCTCCTCATTGTCCTGCTGAGGAATGCAACTGTAATTCTGGCAGCCAAACTACATGGCTGGCTTGCTGTCCTTGGGCTGCAGATGTCTAATTGCAGGCAACCATTTCATTTCAAATGTCTGATTAAAGCAGAAGCCATTTAGCATTGGTAGCATGGACCTGCATCCATGATTATGCATTTAATTAGAAAAGTGCAAGCTTTTCTCCTTTGTAATCTGGATTTGCAAAATTTCTCCTATGTAATCTGTTTTGGAAGAACTTGAATGGATTAATTTATTGTCTTTTTTGCAGTGCTTAATATCTGTGTTATTCATCTGTGAATAAGATAAGAGAGATGTAACCACATTGTATGCATTTGTGTTTCACAAGTGTTGCATATTTGTGTAGATTATCCAGTTTGAATTTTCCTTAATCTTAAAATAATTTATTCTGCTACTTTATTTGTACCTGTAGCTAAACCAAGCTTTAGGTATATAAGCATCTCTATTAAACTGACCCTGAGAAGCTACTAGTAAAGTAGTAACATTATCTTAACCCTTCTTACCCTTTTTCATTTCTTTTAGCATTATAGCATATAAGAAAGTGTTCCAGTATAAATGGGAAAGATAATCTCCTTGAGTCCTTTCTTCTTTTCTTGAGCTCTGTAGCTTGCTTTATTGTCCATTTGTGTGTGTGTGTTGATATGCTTTCTGCTCAGCATAGTTGCGACCCATTTAAATTGCATTGTTGAGGAAGTTATAAATAGGACTCTCCTAATCCTCAGTGGTTAACTGTTTTTGCAGTGTTTCAGTTAGTACATGTAATCTGGGCAGTTTATTGAGGTTCCCCACCCCACTCCATCCCTTCTTTTTTTCATTATTCTTTTTTTCATTGCAAAGTATAAACTGCCAAATTTTTATAGTTGGACAGACAAGCACATTTGCATGGCAAGCAGAGATAATGGGCTATAATTCTCTGTCCCACCACACATAAGCAATTTCTCTTGAGAAAAGTTTTCTTGTACTTCTGTGCATCTTACTCAAATCAGTTCTTCCAAAGCTCTCTAGCACCTGTGAATCTGGACAGTACCCCTGTCCTGAGACAGTTACCTGTCACACTGAAGATCCTGTGTGGTCCTAGTGGCATGTCCCTTCTAGATAAGGGCTAGGGAGGTGTGCTTTAGTAAACATGGGAAAGAATGTCAAAGGAAAAAATCCTCTATAGAGTTGCTCATTTCCAAATATTGCTAAAATTTCTCAACAGAATACTGTGCAGTGCTTTGAATTACAGGACAACAGTGGGGCAATCCGAACTGCTTGTTCCAGAATAGGAGGGGTCAGGAGAGCAAAATACATTTAGGAAATGTAAAAAAGCTTCCTGCTGTTATACTTCAGGTGAGTACAAGAAATATGAATACAGCTGATGGAGCAGTCAATGTACATGTGAAAGCTGTAAAACACTACCTTATATCTAACTCCTATTAAAAATGAGAAATATTATAAGCAAAGGTAGGTTGTCTCAATGGGCTTTGCATCTTTAGTTTTAGAAATCTAATTAGCTTCTACTTTTCTTAGGGTATGTCCTGATTCTGTAATTTTTGTCATGTCCTGTTTTGCGTAGTCTTGAAGCAAATCGGAAAACACAAAGATTTTGAGGCAATAATTGTTTAGTTCTACTGTTTGAATTACAGTAGTGGTTTCTGTTCTGCCTGGTCTATCGCAATTAACATAAAATAATTTATTTATTTTCCAAGTACTTTAGATAAATGCTAGATGGGACATCTCCTGTTCACTTTAGATAAATGCTAGATGGGACATCTCCTGTTCCCTTTCTTACCTCTCACAGTGAAGACTAGACAGGATTAAGAAAACTAGTACTGTGTTTAGCTGCTGCTTGTTCACAGTAGTATCTTTGGAGTACTGTATGACTGTTTTTCATTTGTACATCTGAAATCACTATCTAAAAGAAGCATCATATTTTCTACCCTTTTAGCAATGGAGGAACAAATGGTTTAAAAGGCAGTACATTTGGAAAATATTCATACAGAAAGCCACATGTGTACTATATACATCCAAATGATAGCTCTGAAATGTGTATCTTAAGAGGTGTCAGTCTTTGAGAAGTTTTCCATATATTTACTGCTCTCTAAGGATAATTTGGTGGTTCAGTTTTCTTTTTCTCTCTTCTTTTTAAGAATGTAAACCAGCTTGAAAAAAACTCTCTCAGCAGATCTCTTGTGCTAGTCATATCCAAGGAAAATAGGCTGGAGTCTCAACATATACTGCCTGCTTTCGCAGCAGTGATTAGATAGTCTCTCAGTTAGTTTGCCTCTTGAAAGATACTTTCACTTCGTATTTTCTGACTAATGTTAATCCTTTAAGAAAAAAAAGCAGTGCATAACTGTCAGTTATAGTGAGTTGGATTTGTCTGAGCAAGATAACAGTTCCCAGAGGAATGTGGGCATGTGGTAGAGTACTTTACAATCTTTTTTTGTGCCTCAGAGAGCTTTCTTGACTTGGCCTTGCTGCTGCTGTTTATTTCCCTGAGGAATGTCTGTGAGAGGAACCGTATTTGTCTCTGAAGTACAGAACTGTTTCCTGGGTTTATTTTTCCCACCTTTTATTTTTCAAGCAAAGTCTACTTTCTGTTGCGTTAATACTATACACTGCTTAGTGAATTGTGGCAGAGATGGTAGCTTTCTCAGAATTTTAATATATAGTTTGGCAGGTATAGTTTATGCAAGGAAAAACCATTGATGATTTTTTTACCAATATTCCAACCTGATAGCAATGTTAAATGAAACAATGTTAAATGTTTACTTTGTTTACTTTGTAAACAAAAAATAATTGACTGCATTTGCATCTGAAATTTAAATTACATGTATTTAAGTTGCATTTGGTTAGACAAAGTAGTGACTGGGTTCATTCTAGATGCAATTTTTACCATTTCCAGGGAAACATGGTAGAGAAAAGCATTTTGTGATGAAGAGCTGTACAAGGAAATATTAACCAAGGTCTAAGATGAGAATGTTGGTGGAAAACATACAAAACTGGCTGTTCTATCTAGGGCAGCCACTCTTTTCAAGATTGCGCTTCAACTAGAAACAGGCTAATGAAACATAAAATCTGTATTCCTGTAATGCTTCTCTAATTTCTCCTCAGCAATACTGTATCTTTTCTGACACTGATTGGTCCAGCAAACACTACCCCTTGCACAGTGGCATTAAAATGAAGTGTGTGGTTTTGCCTTGCTTCTCATGCACTGGTGTCTTGTGGATTTATGTTATTATAAAACTAAGTAACTTCATGATTATTCCATGTCATGTTAAATGAGAATGATCATATATAGCTGTTTTCTTATTAGTTACAAATAAAATGTCATCTCTGGCAGTGGAGCTATGACTGAAGAGGTTTTGAAATCACTCTAGAATGTATGTAGATGTTAATCAGTCTTCATTAGTGTACTTGTCAGTTTATTTACTACAGATTAGTTGGTATTTTTTTTTCTTCTCCTTTCCCTAAAAGGTAGAATTGGCACAAATCAGATTATAAGGTTATACATATAATTGAAAATAATCCATTTGATCTTTCAAACACCAGTAATACTGTTTTGCAACACTTATTTCTTGAATTTTTTTAATGGAAACTTTCTCTTTCTTAAAGGGCCACTTACCTTATACATGAGTATCCCTAATATAGGCCACTCTACAGACAGAACATGTAACAATTCCACTTTCAGTTTTGGTTAAAAGTATTATTTTTTCCCCTCATTGCCATCTCTTTTTAGATAGAAATACAAATGTTCCTCTAAGAGAATAGCTGGATTTATGTCTGTTTGAGATCCATTTCCTGATTCCCAGACTCTTGTTGGGGAGCCTGGGAGCCGACAACTCACCAATTTACAATGTAGAGGTGAACAGGGTTAACAATTTTCTCCCAGAATTTGAGACAAGGTGTCTCATGTATAAGATGAATCATTCTTTTAGGGTATCTAAGTGAAACCTTTTCTCTTGCACTTCCCTTAAGAGTTTGTCTTTTACAAAATTTGTCTTCTTACAGAAAGATTTACATTATGCCTTGTTTCCTTATAGTATTTAACATGTGCCACAGCACTCAAGGGCCTAATGGATTTTCTATGTGTGTGTTAATGATGTCCATCAATCCAGGATTTGTATTCATATTGAAAATGTAATTTAAATTCAAAATTTTCACTACTCTTTTCTGATACTCTGACTTCCATTTTCTGTCTTTGTTTTTCTCTGGTTACTTATAGCAGGCTTTTGGCTGTGATATCCTACTGCCTATTGATTTAAGTACTTTTTAATTGAAAACTATTCAGCAAACACAGTTTTCAATTTACTGTTTTGCCCAACTATGTTTGGGTGTCAGGTGTTCATTTGCAGCAGTTCATGGTTAAAGATTTAAAAGTAAAACTGCATGTCTTCTAGGTACACTTTGGTAGTATGCAGCGTTTTCACCACGGACTTGTCATATATCTTACGTAGCCTGCAGGCTAAAAATGTCTGTCTCTGAATTTGCGTCTGCATGTGTAACCACAGGAAAGGAAAAGGCAAAGAATCAATGCTCTCCAAATTAATTAAAATCAGGAAGACTTTCCCCCTGCTGACAGGATATTTAGGATGAAAATAATTAAATGAGCTATTGTGGCAAATGCAATATCGATTGCTCACTAAAGAACAGCTCCTTGAAGACTTAGATGAAGATTGATAACTGTTTTTTAACAGTTAGAGCCAAAGGCAACCATTCCCATCTCCAGTTTGTGTGCATGTGTGCAGCCTGACAAATGACTTTCAACCCAACCCTCTATTGACCACTATAAAAAGCTATTATCTACCATAAATAAATGGCATATACATGCTGCTTCTCCCTTTTTCTTCAGATCTGTATAGTTGAAAATGCTTCATTTATGATTTTGCAGTTCCTTATACTTTAAAAGCAGTAGCTGTCATCCTTTCAGGGCAGAAAGATTCTTGTTTGTTTCAGTTCAGAGGTGGATTTTTTCTTTCTTTGAGTATAACAGGGTCAGGAATTGCACCCTGGAATTAGAGATGAAATGAAGAGAAGGTTAATATTTTCAGAATAATAATGAAACGGAATAAACTTCAAGACGGCACCAGATTTTCTCAAGTGATTACTGGAATTTAGTTACAATAGCAAGTGAAGTCCCATTGTGGGCAGTCCCATAAAGAAAAGCTGTTGGTGCTGAAAACCTGACTATTCTTATTTCACACTATTCTATTTTTAGTTATTTTGCTTCAGACTACCTATATTCTGTTCCTCTGGACAAAGCCAATTAGCAGATGGAGCACATAAAGTACAGCCCTAGATCATGTTTTTCAGTGAACTTTATCTTAAGAGAGCACAGTCAGACTGTTTCATGATGTGAATTAGAACACCGGTATGTGGAAACAATCAGGAGAGTCAATTCAAAAGCTTGCTGCTTATTGAAAATAAAATCTGTGGTAGACATTTCAGAGTAATGCAGCCTTGCAAAATAATTGTGATAGCAAATCTTATTGAAAGGAAAATGAGTGAACAAGTGTTGGTTTTGTTTTGGTGACACACTAAACTAAAAATAGATATAGAAAATGCTATAGACAGAAAGGGAGGTAAATAATATAGGTTTAATACTTGTTTAAAATATCAAAATAAACCTGTTGAAGTTACTTACCTTTGAATCGCATTGATTTATCTAAATGTTTATTGAAGCAGACTCTTAGAGATCAGCCTATTCATAGAAACACACTTGCAAGAGGAAAACAGTACTACATCATCTAGAAAGCAAGCCTTTCTTTGTAAAACATATTAAGTGATGAGCATTGAGAAGTGCTTAACAAGTGCTTCCAATGTATGCCTTGGCAGTCTTGTCCTGCTAATGGCTCTGGCATCAAACTTGGCCTTTCCTGTGTCAGTATTTGTGGTGAGGTAGAGCTCTGTGAGGTAAGATTTCTCAGTTACTACACTGTATGGATAAACTGGTCCTTGTCAGATCATTCAAGATAATTCTCTGTAGAAATAATTCTCTTTCATCTCTTTCCTTCTGATGAATCTACAAATACTATAAATAGTTGTACCTTTTTGAAACTTAAAGGCTTCTTGTGATTTTTATAGCTAGATAATTTTTTGTTCCACTTTTAATAAATATTAGATAACTATTTGTAAACAAATCAATTGTTAAGAGATTTGAGAGGTTGAAATATCTACTTTTGATCTTAACAAAACTCAGACCTTCCTGGTTTTGTTAAAATATGAGATTAAATACGTGGTCATATTAAATGAAGAAACTGGTGTCTTGCAGACCCCATTATTTGCTGTCTGCTGCCTCAATACATTTCTGACCACTCAGGAGAAGTTTTCCTGCGATCAGACCTGAGGTCTGATTAGACCTCAGGTGGTGACACGACACCAAGCTATGTGGCGCGGT
>NW_010269971.1:0-3915 GCF_000690775.1 Eurypyga helias
CTGGCATTGGCTCTGTCAGACACTGAGAAGGCTTCTGGCAGCTACCCACAGAAACCACCCCGTAGCACCCCCTGCTACCAAAACCTTGCCAAACAAACCCAATACACAGATTGAGAAAAGGGGACTCCAGAGAAGTGGCCTAGCTAGTAACGGCGCATACATCATCAGCCAAAACCAGAGATGTGTAAGTAACACAGGCCTCTGAAGGCACAGCCCGTAGCATAATTTAAGCACGTCTTGCTGGTATAGAACTGCAGAGTGGAAATATCCTCTCTGTGTAACCTGCTGTCAAACTGCATCTGAAGACATTTGTATGGGAAAAAAAGATCAGAAGACTCATGGCTCTGCAGCCACAAAGTGCATACACCATCCATCCCCAACTCCCTGGCTATGAGCAAGAGAAGAATAGGTCAGATGATTGCAACAGCTTCGGCAGCAAGTTCAGTCTACATCGTCCTCACCACTGAAGCAACTCTGCAAAGGGCCATCTGATAGCAATTGAGTTCTGTCAGCACAAAGCAGATAAAACGATCCCAGAAGATACAAGAGGTCCTGAAATGCCAACATTATTTTTGAACAAAAGCTGGTTCACATCCCACCATATCTTTGAATAAGGAGAATAAGCACGTGACTGGTCAGAGATTTCTACAGTGCTTCTGAAAATTCCTCCTGCCCCTCATGATGAGTCCTACAGGAGTCCTTGCTCCTTGAAAAATCCAGGCTATTGTCAACAGGTTTTTTATCAAGAATTATTTGCTGCTCAGAGAACTGTGAATGATCTCATAAGCTGCAAGGTTTCTTACATGAGACAGGCTACTGAGGAGACAGAGGTCTGATTTTGGGAGATAGCTGCATCACTAGCAAGGGTCACGCATCTTGGCTCCTCCACAGAGGAGAATTTGTTGGGAACTCCACCCAGTACGGGGTAAACAGTGAGTTACTGAGGTTACGCTCTTTGCCCAGGGGATTTCCTGCCAAAGATGACAAGCCTCTTTGCAGCAAAATATGGATAAATATGGATAAAGTATGGATTGTGGCCAAATTTGGAAATAATTATATCTGCTCTACTCATAAAACATTCCACAACTGGGCAATTGGCCCAATGCCAATTCCATGCGAACTGATCGGAAGTCGCCATCAGTCTTTCATTTAAACCCACTGAACTAATGACTTAGATCTAACCAAGCAAACAGCAAATATCCTGTGGCCTACATTATAACCAATTCCATAAATGCAGGAAAATCAAGACAAAGTTACTCCGTTGTAACATCTGGCAATTGGCTTGTGTTGGGAAGACAGGTCTTGGTGAAGTGTGGCCAGCAGGTCGAGGGAGGGGATTCCCCCCTCCAGTACCTGAAGGGGCTACAAGGAAGCTCGGGGGGACTTTTTACAAGGGCCTGTAGTGACAGGACAAGGGGCAACAGGGTTAAATTGAAAGTGGGGAGGTTTAGACTGGATATCAGGAAGAAGTTCTTCCCAGAGAGGGTGGTGAGGCACTGGAACAGGTTGCCCAGAGAAGCTGTGGATGCCCCATCCCTGGAAGTGTTCAAGGCCAGGCTGGATGAGGCTTTGAGCAACCTGGTCTAGTGGAGGGTGTCCCTGCCCATGGCAGGGGGGTTGAAACTAAGATGGTCTTTAAGGTCCCTTCCAACCCAAACCATTCTGTGATTCTGTGATTCTATGATTTTGGTGATGTTTAGAACCAAGTTTCCAACTCACTTAGTACTGCGTATGTGGAAAAAAGGGGATCTGAGATTTTTCTCAACATCTAGATTTGATCTCATGTGATCAAATGGCCAGATGAGGGTACAGAGCTCAACCTCGTGCTCTGAAAACAGCCCTCTCTCAGCTATGGCGGGAAATGAGGCTCCTTGAAGCAAGTATTAGACCCTCTACATTGATAGGTTTATTTTGCTTATTCAGAGGGGTTTTGTGAGTTCAGTGGTTAAAAACTGGAAACCATGAGTCAAATTCACCACTAACACACATCCCTTGAGCTCAGTAAGGTTAGAGACAGGGTGGCTGCAAGTCATTGCCAAGATGCACATTATTTTCCTCAAAATGACACAGGCTTCGACTGCACGGTTAGTGCAGGAAGATGCAGGGAATGGACCAAGGAGCTGGCTCAGAGGCAGCACCCTTTCCCAGTGCTGAAACCCAGTAAGCCATGGTTTAGAGAGAAGGTTCCTAATTATAGCCTGGTGAATTTAAACTGATTTCTCAGGCACCTGGATTTACCTAATCTTGTCTTTCCTAACTCTCCTTGTGGCAACAGTGCTAGTTTAGCTGCTCTCAAGAGATCTCTGACTGATCCTGGGGGTAGGACCTCATCTCATCATCTGCCCCACTGTCTTTGTGCTTGCCTTTGTCATCCTGCTGTTTCTGTCCATGACCAGCTCTCCACGCTCCCTTCTGCCTGCTCCTTCCCACATTCTGCCTCTTCTTGGTACATATGTCAGGGGTTCAGTCTTGCTTCTTTCTGCTTCAGAGACAGCAGCAGGGGACAACGCAGAGACTAACAGACCCCTCTGAAGATCTCATCCTGGCTGCTGGTGCAACCAACAGCTGTTGCATGCAGGACTTCGGGACAGTTGGGGCAGATCATGTTTCTGTTAGCATTCAGAAACATTTTGGCTCTTTGGAGCATGGTATTTCGTCCCTAGCTTCTGTCTTGCTGTTTATCATTTACCTATGACAACAAGCCCATCAGGTAGTTTAGGACCAAATATGGCCAATCTCAGATATTCCTCATGTAAAAGAACGCAATCCTGTTTTTCTGAGATCTACCCTTGCTATGTGCCTACATCCCAGACGCTTTGCATCTCAATTAACATAGATCAAGAAGGCAAACTCACCGCAGAAAAATATGACAGAAGATAAAGTTGACATATGTGGCACTGAATACAGGCATCAGATATGAGTCTGAAAGACAGCGAGAAAGATTTTGACCAGTATCTGCAAAAGGAACCACTTCTCTTGTATGGCAGTTGCATTTGAGACAGAAGTTGTCATGAACCCAGAAAAAACTCAGCCATTTCCATTTTAAAACCTGGAAATGAATCTGACTTTCACTTACGTGTAATGGACATTTTGCCACTTGCTGTAAAGAAAAAAGGGCGTGATCTTGGAGAAAAAAAAAAAATCCCAACTTATTTTTATTGATAAGCATCACTGCCAGTCACACAACATTGATTCATGAGGAAAACTTATCCAAAATATCTGAACCAGGCACCTGAATTTCACTGACTGTGTTGATATATAGATGTGAAATGAACTTCTACGATTACAACAGGATATTGCAGGTCTTCTTATATACATAAAAAACCAGCTCTAGAGGTAAGTTTCAGTGTTCCTAAACCTAAAAAAAACACCAAAATTCTGAAATGCCTTGAAATGAAAAAGCCTTAAAACAGATGTTAATAGAGATTAGGGGCATAGATCTTATTACCCTGAACAGCTCTGTATGCAAGAGACTGCTGTGATAGTACCTCTCACGTACACAGAGTCAGTAGTTTGTACCTCAGAATTTCCTACCAGCTGATCTACAGGAGTGTTTGGAGGCCCTTGTCTCCTGACATCACAG
Source organism: Eurypyga helias (assembly GCF_000690775.1). Lineage (NCBI taxonomy): Eukaryota > Metazoa > Chordata > Aves > Eurypygiformes > Eurypygidae > Eurypyga > Eurypyga helias. The sequence continues at coordinate 3,584 of NW_010269971.1, forward strand.
AGAGGAGCTAATGCACAAGGAAGGAGGATGGCTATGGAAATCAACCCATCTTTGTCCAATAAATAAATTGGATCATTAAAACAGAATAATGGTCTTCAACCATTTTTAGCCCTTTTCATCCTAGATGTACAAAACTCACAAGCCATGCCTCTTAAAGGCTGTCTTTAAGTGAGTAATTTTGGTTTGGTTTCTTATTGGCTTTCTGCATTTAGAGCCTATATTGAAAAAGAAAAAAAAACAAACCAAAGACCAAAACCACAACCAAAACCCAACCATTAGTCACTGGAAAGCTTTGCTCTGTTACTGAGAGAGCTAGAAAACTTGCTTTCCTG
>NW_010269971.1:3950-10553 GCF_000690775.1 Eurypyga helias
CTGCTGACAGTTAAAGCACTCACACAATACCATCTTCTAGGAGAAGGAAGTATCGACAGACCTGGGAGGAAATAGTACGTGTTGCCTTGGACATCACTTTGGCTGTCCATATCTTGCTGGGCTGCTACACTTGTCAGCTGTTTTTCTCCCCTCAGCTTGCCTGAGTAACACAGTTAAATTAGGGCTGAAGTCATACTGTTTTCAGCCTGTACTCATTTTAAAGCTTGTTTTATCTCCTTCATACCTGAACACGCCAGTACTGCCACAGCTGGCCAGTTTTTGCCACCTACATTGGTTTGTCTATTGCCTCTTCTGACAACCCTTGCCATCATTAAAATGTACATACACTAAAATACACTTTGCACATGCTGCTGATGAGTTACATACAAAAATATGTCGAGGCCAGGTGTACACATAGTATTACCACACTGAAGCCATTAACTTCTGCCACTTTGAGGATGTGGTCTAGACCACGGCAGGAAAAATGGGGCTGTTTTCATATTCATGAGCTGGTTAATCCAGTGGATAGCCCTCATATGGCAAGAATGTGAGCATGCATGTTCATTAGAAGCTCCAAAGAGGGAGGGAGGGAGGGAGGAAAGAAGGAAACCACAAACCCCTCCCAACAAACAATTTTGAGTGTCAGCAACCCCATCTTTTCTCAAATAAGCTGGAGCAAAAAATCAAAGAATATGCCCTTCAGATGTAGGAGATTTCTAAGATCCACCTAAAACAACTGCCATTTCATCTGTTTTCTGTAACTACATAGGGTTCCTTGTAGGTAACACATTTAATGCTGTTTAAGGATAATTCTGGGATTTTTAATGGCTTGTGGATCACAAGAGAATTGGCTGCTGATGTAGTAATGCCTTCTAGCTTTTGTAACTATGACTCCAGTAAAGGTAGCTAGGGAGATCTGTACAAAAGAGTAATAAACTTGCACTCTAAACAGAAGATTTATATGTTTTATCTAAAACACACATTACAATATTATATATTTTATGCCATTGCAAGTAGAACAGATGAAGACAGTCTCTTCCTTGAAGAGATGGGAAAAGCTAAGATACTTTTGTCGGATCCCCAGAACAAGAGAATCCAATGCCTGGCCATTCTGCATGCCCAGGGGTCCCTGCTTATGCAAGTAGCAGTGATGCAGAAGGCATGGGCATTTGAGAAGTTCAGAAGAGTACCTCAGTGCCTCTGAATAGATTTGAGAAGAAAAAGGGACCACCACATAGGAGTTATCATAACAGCTAACAACCAGCATGGGGAGGCCAGGCTCAGCGAGTTCCTTTTCCGCGTCAGCAGAGAGACATTTGAAGACCACATGGAGCAGGAATTAATTCAGACAGTGTTTGAACTACAGAGAATGGGGATCCTCAGGATCTTTACTTCACAGCCAGCTCACACACCCAGATGTGAGCTTCACAAGGGGGTGCCCCATGCGGTTGGGGGATGCCCTGGGGCCAAGAGGCACTCCCAGTTCCTTCAACTCTAACACATGCGAGAGGTCTGTAGTGCCCTGTGGAAGAGACAGGCAGCCTCCAATGATTCCGGGTGGAGTCCGGGCACCAACCACTGCTCAAAGAAACAAGCATCAGCTGCTTATAGGTCTGCTATGGATGACAAAGGACAGAGCGATCAGCAGTGGAGTTTAGTAACAGGCTGCTTAGTTCACTCTCCGCTCATCTGCAGCTTTGTTAACTTACCAAACAGTTACTGCACAGTTTTCTAACTGTTGCCCAATTAGAAGCCAGTGGAAAGCACGTCTTATTCATTCAGCTGGCTTTGATAATACCCACCCTATGATACCACAGCCACAAAGAATTTTCATGTAAAGCTTTTGAGGTTGATTGGTCAATTCAGTCAGACTAGCTCTTTCTGCTTGATAATGCAGTAGCAAGCGTTAGTTCAGCTATAAAGGTAGAAAATAAATGCAGTTATACTGAATTAAAAACATTTCAGAGAAATGTACCAATTCACTTTCATGTCAGGATAGGAGAAAGTCAAAACATTCTGTGAAGATAAAGTGCAATGGTTTGATTTCTTGTTTTCAATTTGCTTGATTTTTTTATATTTCACTTCCACATAAAAAATTAAATTAGCTAGTATTGCATTGACAATAGCAGAAATGAAAGCCTTTTGCATTAGTAAAATAAAATTATCTGGTATGTCCAAAGACCATTTAAAGTTCATTCTACAGAAAATTTCAAATCTTCAAATGTCTGATTCAATTGTGAGTTAAAAAAAAAAAAAAAAGAGAGAGAGAGAAATCAAGCATCACAATTTCTCAGGAAATACACCATCTAGTTTCTGGACAGCAGCTTTGCCAGACTCAGCAGAGTGGGATGCAAACGGCCTGAAGTTTGAAGGTTTACTTAGTCGTTGATTGCAGCAAGTTTCTTCCCCATACACTGAGCAGGGAAGCCAGAAAAAGCTTGCACTGCCAGCAGCCATGTTGTACTGCATGTATTTTGGAAATTAAAAAAAAAAAAAGAGAGAAAATAAAAATAACTGCACTATCCACTGCCAGTGATGCAACATCTTTCAGAAGATATTCTGCATTACATTGCATTTTATACAGTACAACTTAGAGTATAACTAAAAGTTACATTCCAGAACCACGTTGTAAACTCCAAAATGAGACATAAAAACCTAAATTGTTTCCCTATAAATATTAATTTTTCTTGACAAATATGAATGACAAAGTTTTATGAAGGACATGGATGTAGACCATAACAAGTTCTCCCTGCCATCCTCAATTCCCAACCCGGGAGGAGTGTCTGAGCCTCCAGACCATGCGGGTTTTTGGGAGACACCCTTTGGGAATCATCTTGACACAACACCATACTTTTCCACTAGAGGCTTCTAGGAAGGCTGCGACCTCTCCTGACAGCTCAGGACTCCGCAGAAGTGACTGCTAAAGCTGCTTTCCTGCAGCTAAGTCATGGCTGGAATTCGGAGTTACTAACACCAGCCCTGCTAAGGGCTGAAAGGCCAGGGCTTTACACTAAGGGTTTAAGGGCAGGGCCTGAGGGCCAACACTTAAGGACCAGAGCTGAAGGGCCAGGGCTTTACACTACACACTTACGGGCCAGGGTTTTTCACTAAAAGCTTAAGGACCAGGGCATAAAAGCCAAAGGTTAAGGGCCAGGGCTTTCCTCTAAGGGCTTAAGGGTCAGGGCTTCTATTGCACTTTGCAGAGGGGCTTCACACTGAGAAAGATATTTGAAAACTATATTTTTTCTCCATGCTGTAAGAAAATAAATTGTTTGGAAGCATACACTTGAAAATAAGCCCACCATATGGTTGAAAATGGATAGAACACCACTCTACAATAATCTCCACATAACATAACAGTGTTTACAATCCATGCAATTCTGTAAAGGAATGTTTCAGATGTTGAAAATATAACCTTGAAATTAGTGTTGCAGCCCATGGATTCCATTCCATAGAACTGATACGTAATATGGCTAATGCTATTATAAAGAGCCAGTCTGCCTTCGTAAGCAGATGTAATCTTTAACCAGCAAAGCTTACACAGGAATGACTAAAGAAATCCCACACATCTTGTCAGTCATTCACACTATGCCTAAGTAAAGATCACCTTCATTTTTTCACGTGGAACACTTACCTCTCATTTGATGCTGCATCTGAGTTAAATGAATTTTACAGACTCACAACTGCATGCTGATTGAAGTTTCTGGTCCTTGAAATCACTGAATACTGCCAAGAAAGAGAAGGAAATTTCCCTCTGGTCAGCCTGGCAAGGACCATTTGGAGGTATTTTCTAACTTTCTTCGTAGCCTAGGATACAAGTCACTTCCTCAAATCATCTGGGAATTCTACTTAACAAATTTCTTTCTATTCTAGGACCCAGTTACTAACACTGTCAATCTTTTTGGCTCGCTTCCTGTGGTACACGGTTGTGCCCGTGACTTTGGTCTTTTCCACACAAGGGCTTCACATTTGTACTTTTCTTTGTTTTTTTTCCCCAGGGTGCCAGGGCTCAGGTTGCTGTCTGAGGAGTTTACAGGCAGTGTGTTTATTCCACGTGTTCATTCAAATCACTGATAAATCAGCTGTATGAAAGAAGATAATTATTAAATTATCTCCTCTAATTATATTATTTACAATGTTGCCATAAAGACGATTAATACTTATGGCCAATGACCCTCAACTCAACACAGCTGGAAAGGGAAGTGATTCTTTGTGGACTAACACTCCCCACTAAGGTGTCTGGTTTGTCTGTTGCTTTACAACAAAGTATTTCACTGCTCTTATAGATCCTTCTCTGCATCCTTACAATTTGTAAAACACGTTGTTATACACTGGGTGAAGGTCAAAGATCTCTGACAGCTTAATTGCCATACCTTCCAGCTCCCTCACCGCTTCTCCTGTCCTGCCAGGTCAGCACAAGCTTTATGCTGCACTTCTAAAACTAAGCTGAAAAACAGAAAACAGCCACCAGGTGGCAAAATGTCATACTCATACAGCCTCATTAATAGTCACACAGACTCATTAACAGTCACCCATGATTACCTTCAGCAACTGCAACAGGATTCCTAATGTAACAGAAACATTGTATTAAAAATGCTTTTTTGCTTCACAAAGGCCTTATATTGCTTATTAAATTAGCAGATTAATTATAATTACTCTTAAGTGCATCCAAGGCATTTTTATTCCACAAACAAATCTCAGGCATGAGAAGTTGTAGAAACAGCCTTGTTTTAAGCCTTCCTCAGCCAAACTATTGTGTGTTTAAACATATGCTTAAGCCTCTGTAGGAACAAAGCTTTAGAATTACACTTTAATCACTATTTTATTATTGTAATTTGCCAGCACACTGTAACTGCTGTACAGCATTCAGACCACTACTGTCAAAGCATACATGGCAGGCTTTGCCCATTCTTTAAAACCATGTTTTACGTTTTTTTAAGACCTAATGCGCCGGTTGTTCTCACAATATTCACCAGTACAGTGTACAGAGACATTAGAAAACAAACAAACAAAAAAAGATGAAAAACAGAAGCATGCATATGTCAGTATTTTTCATGATTTCATTTAGGGGTTTTGCTGTAAATGTTCTTTCTCCTACAAGGTCAAAACATTGTCTGCTTGTGCTCCTGGGGAAGAAAAGCAAACAGATATGGGGGTTTTTTTTACAAATATTTAAATTATTTTTTAAAATAGAGTATTTCCCTGTATGCCTTTTTGACAGTCTTTCTACTCCTTTTTTATGGAGTTTGCACAACCAACAAGCAAACAGAATCATAAAAAGCCAGTTCAACTAAAGCATGATTTGGCTCGTGTTGCACCTTCCCTATGAAGCACAGGCACATACAAATCTCTTCTTTCCAAAAACAAATTTCTACCAAGCTACCCTTTGAAGGTGCTAACTCCAGCAGACCCTGATGCTTAGGAGCTGAGGTTTCAGCGTGAGGAAGACAGGCCCTCAGGGACTCCACCTAGACTAAGGGCTTTGCAAACCCTGAAGTGGACGTGTTGTGTGAAAAGCGGGTTTGTGACCCGGTGTCCAACAGACCAACTCTCACACACTCAGGAGGGACATTGCCTTTATTGAGGCCTGGGTCCACCAAACAAGCACACCAGAAATCATCGTTGTGATGTGTTTGACACACATTTTACAATACCATTTTCATATTAGCACCTCCTATCTATTCTTGATTGGTTAGTAATTTACATACAATTACACAAGTTAGTTGTAGCCAATACACACGCTCAGGGGAAGGGTCTTCACCCGGGCCAGGGTCTTCCTGACCGATGGGCATGATTTTTAGTATTATGATGAAGCTTCAGGACACCCTACAAGTCCGTTCTGTGGTCAAGGTGGCCAGTGGGATAGTTATCTTGCCACGTTGTTGAATAATCCTATATATGATCAGCCCTGCAAGTTCCCTCTGGTTGAGGTCCAGCAAATAGGGACTTCAAACATCAGAGTCCTGTTCATTATCAGCTAATCAAGGCTAACGCTATACTAACCTAAGTTAGCTTCTTAGGTCAGGATGCCCCGTACCAGAAGGAGCTTACCCCTTGGTCACGAGACGTAGAAGGTGGAATAGGGATGCGGCAGCCTGTTCCAGAAGCAGGTTGTGGGATCATACACAGGGCATCAGCCTACTCCCCCCTGAACTTCGAAGGGTCGAAACTTCGCAGTAAACGATTCCCTATGCGGAAATGCTAACCTAACCCTCAAGACTTGGAAATGAAAGCCTCCCACAGCGCGGACATAACAGCCATCGCGTTCGTTTCTATCCTGGAGGGGGTTTGTGTGTCACCGCCGGTTTTCGGCGCCTCCCCGCGGGCAAACGCCGCAGGGCCCGGGCCCCCGAGAGGATCCCTGTCACGGGCAGCCCCAACGCGGAGCTGCAGGTGATGCAGCCCGCACGAAACCCCTGGGGGAGAGTAGTAAAAACATCATCATAATGAGAAAATAATTAGAACACCTCATATTGACTACCCCAAGGCGCGTAAAACACCGCAAGTCCGGCACCGCCCTCTTCCTCCCGAACTCAACATGGCGACTGCCGCGTCCCACACGGCGTCGCTTCGCCCAAGATGGCCGCCCTGCCGCTGCGGAGG
>NW_010269972.1:0-14675 GCF_000690775.1 Eurypyga helias
AACCATTCTATGATTCATTCTATAAGCTGGGAGGGAACACAGCCAAGATAGTGACCCAAATTGGTCAAGGGCATATCTGAAATCATTTGATGTCATGCTCAGTATGTAACTGGGGAAGATGGGCAGGGGTAAGTAGGATCTTGGCTGAGGACCAGGTGGGACACTGGGTTCTGGATGGTGAACAATTGTTTTGTGCATCACTTGCTTTGTATTTTCTTTTATTAGTATTGTTATTTTTTCTGTCCTTGTGTTTTCCTGTTAAACTGTTCTTGTCTCAATGCACTGGTTTTGCCTGTTTTCTTCTGGATTCCCATTCCCATCCCACTGGGGGCTGGAGGAGTGAGTGAGTGGACATGTAGTATTAGGACACTGGCTGGGTCTAAACCACAACAACTATTTAGCGCTAAATAGAGATTGTATGGTTGCAGGGTATTTTTCATCAACACATTTTGTATTTCAAGTGGCAGCTTTTAGTTTTCATTCAAATTTCATGTTTCATTCTTTAAACTATTTGACAACCTTGATATTAGCATGTACTGGAAAGAATCAGAAGCATGTGATGCCTGTCGGCTTACAGGACACTTGACTCAGACCACAGACTGTCAGATGCATCAGAAAAAAAGGAAATGGCTTGGACTGGTGGGGTTTGGGTCGTGCTTTTTTTTTTTTTTTCCCTAAAAAGAGGTTTTCTTTTGTTTAGGTGTATGAACTGGAATAACTGAATTCATGGATAGATGACATATAATTTCATTAAGCAGTTATTGGTACTAGTACTCCTTAATCCATTGTGTCAGCTATATACAGCAGAAAATATTTGGAAAAGTTGCAATGAAAGCATAAACTGTAACTGAAGTTGAAACCCTGTGTTTAAAATTTCAAGTAGAGCTAATAAAATTATGACTCTGTAAATTTGGAAAATCATTTGCATTTCAAAGGAAAGACAAACTATAAAAATACATTAGAAAATAAATTTCAGACAAAGACATATTTCAGGAACATTATGTAGTTTCATTTTTTCTATGTGAAAATCTGTCTTTTCAGTTCGTTTTTCTTCATGTTCCCAGTTTCTGCTAGTCTTCTTTAGAATTGGCATAACTTTTGTCCCCTCAGCTTACCCTGTCAAAAGTTAGTTTCTGAAATTCCTTGAACAGTACTTTCATTCAACTTCCTGAAAGTCCTCTTACATATCCAAATTGTTTTCACTTTTCTGTCTTCCTGCTCCAAACCCAGTATATCTTGGTCATCATTTCACCACTTTCATCCTATGACTCCTAGTGATGTATTCTAAATTATTTGGTTTCAAGCCCAATTGTTGGGTTGAAAAGATTGTCAACAGGGAGGCAGTTCATGTGCAGAGCACGTGCCAGGTGTAGTGAGCTTCCAGCAGTCAGGAGGCAAAGAAAGCTGGATTAATTCCAGTCAAAAATTCTCTCCTACTTTTTCTGCTAATTGCTGGACACCTGTTGGTCTGACTCTAAAACTAAAAGACTTTAAAAAAAAGCTACATGCTACCTATTGCCTCTGGGGAAGGTGATCTTTCCCCAGTGTGGTCAGAAGTGAGCTGAAACTCAGTTCTCTTAGGTACTGTATTTGTTACTTGTGTTGGAACAGAGGGTGGTAAATGTAAAGAAATTTGAGAAACAATTATTCTAGTCTGCCTTTTGTATTCAGTGGGGTGAGATATGCACTCCATAGGATAATTTATGTGTAGAACTAGATGGTTAACTAGGATATATCAGGCTAAATTCCCTTTAAGGATGACTTTTTTCTCCACTGAATATAAAAGAAGGCAAGGGAACTCATTTCAAGATAAACTGAGGTTTATCTCTCAGACATCAAGACAGAGGTTGCAACTGAATATGGATATATATCAGTTAGGGAATTAAGCTCCCTGTGATGGGAATGTTTAGATGACTGACAGTTCAGTACAGTTTCCAACTTCAAAACAACACTGCTGGACTAACGTTGACAATAAGCATCACTGTTACCAATTGTTATCAGTATCTATTTGAAGCAGCCATTCTTTGATGATCACATCCTACAGCAGCTGAGAGTGCACAGTGCCACAGAGCGGAGCTGTGTAGTTACTGCTGATGGCTATGGAACTTGCCATGTTCTAAGTCACCAAATGAAAATTGGCTAGATGTGAGAGCTCTTTGATGAGAAAAACCAGAACTAAATTGACCAAACCCTCTTCCCCATCATTCTTCTCATCACTGCTTTTTTTATGCTCCTGGATCCATCCCCAGAAAAAAAGGAGGGATCTTCCAACAAATTTCAGCTTATTTTGGGGACTGAGTGGTTCAGGATTTTTCAATAATCTTTCATTTTTCTTCTACATTTTTTTTGTTTGTTTTTATCTTGCACATTTTCCTGCTTGCACATTTTCCAGGGTTTTTTTTCAGCAATTCTACGTCAAGTTTTGTTTTGCTTCCTTGTGATTATGTGCTACTTGAATACCTAAGTTTAATTATGGTACAAAATGTCAATGAACTGTTGCTGGACATGTAATTTTGATGTGCTTATTTCTGGGTTCAGGGCAAGTAACTATTTGTAACTCTTTGCAATTCTTTGCAAGTAACTGCACTATTTATGTTTTGTTCAGTTTGCAGTTGTGGCAGGGGGGGGGGGCCCCCCTCCTCAGTCCGTCCTCCTTGGAGCAGCAGGTCTGCAGTCAGAGACTATTCTCTTTGTTAGGTGAGTGCTCATTTTGTGTCACCAGCCATTGAGCTTTAGAATTCTTAAGTTGGGTGTGTAGTGCTAATTCCTGACTGACATCCTGAACCTGTGAATTGTTAATGTTTGTCAGAGTCCCAAAGTGGTTTTGGTTGGAGTAAAACTTGGTTTGACTGTGTTACCATTTTGTAGAAAAAATTAATCCCATTTCTGGTTTGTTAGTTTGCCTGGCTTGGTTTTGTGAGGTTTCATGAGAGCAGTCTGTCTGTTCTGCTTCTTCATTGCAACAGACCTATACTTCACCTACTAAGCTGCCTCAAATCTACTTCTTCCTCCAGTTATGGTAGTGAACCATAAAATCTGAGAACAATGTCTTTCCCTGCTATTATTTTAAAAATAAGCATATCTAGATGTACAAACATATCTAACCCTGTAAAAAACAAACAAACAAACAAACAAACCCAAAACACCAAAACCCCAAAAAATCAAAAAACAAATATAATGTTTCTTATGGGTATATAATCTCTCTGCTTTTTCTAGATAGCTTAATTTGGAACCCATGATACTCAGACAGGTGAATAAACACTTCATACAACATCTGCTTTCAAGTTAAAACCATGACCATTTGTTTCTTTTCTCTGTATAGATGAGTTTCCTTAGCAATCAATAACAGTTTTCCCAGCAAAGATATTCCTTAACCACTTTAGGTAGTTGAAACACTGTGTCAGCTTGTCATTAATTTGTCTGTTGTCACTGAGATGTGGCAGGTCACCCTATTCATAGGTCATGCATTACAATAGGGTCCATTAGGCAGGGCAGTATACCATATAACCTCTCCTGTGTTCTGCAGAGTACTGGGCAGAACTCTCATGGACCAATAAATCTATAGCAAAACCCTATTGTTTTTGATATTGCTCTAGCCCCTGTGGTTCAAGAATTTTAGCTGATAGCAGGAAACCAGGTCCTTTCACAGCTCCTATGGAGTTCTGCTTAGTGGTCTGGTAAGATAAAGTAACATTTTCAATAGATTTCCCTGAAAGTATTTGTTGCTGACAACTTGCCTTTAGCCATCAAAATGTAAAACTGTCTCCACCTAATTGACTGGCTAGCCAAATACATTTAGGATTCTATTTATAAAAGGGCAGACTTTAAAATAACAAATGTATTTTTTTTCTCTGTCTAGACATAACCACAGGAAGCATGAGATATGACAAAAAATTATGCAGCATGCGTCACCACTCTAATAGATGTACAGGTGCACTTGGCAAGAACCTTTTAGTAAAAGCCATAGTGAAACCACACACAATTTCATTTAAACCTCCTCTTTTGGTAAACACCTGTGAACTGCTGGCACATATTTGGCAGAGTGGTGAGGAACTTGGATAATCATCTTTAGCTCTGTGAATAGTGCTGTCATTTGAGAATTTTAGCAACTTTGTACCAGATGGAAATGAAATCCTCTGTGTTTTTAGAATAAGGATTTTGTATTTCCAACAGCCTTTATTTGCACTTACATGTGTTGAATAATAAGAATGAAAGCATGTGATGATTAAGGCAAGACACAATTTAGGAAAAAGAATAATAAGCATTTCTACAGATCTTGATCCACCCACATTCCTACATTTTTAAAATATTGGAATGAGGTGGGCTTTTGTGATTCAGGTAAGGTTGCAAGCCTTGGCTTCATCCTAACTTCATTTTAAAAGCTCTTTGATATTAGTGAAGCATTTCTCCAATACATCCTTCTTTCTTTATTGGGGTAAATAGGTAAATAAATTTTCAAAACAAAAGTGTTCTGAAGTATTTTGAAAATAAAACAAAAGTACTTAATTCCTCACTGAACAAGGATTAGCCAAAGACACAGTGAAAATTCGTAACAGAATTTAACATGCCTTAAGACACAGACATCGGAATTTAAGTATCTGATTTATGCTACTTGCACAGAGTGTCTCAGGACATGGTTAACTGTCTTTAAGAATAGTTTCCCTTCAGAAGAAAGAAACCCAACATTTCTGCATTAGAGTTATTACTTATTAAATCTTAAATTTGGATATTATTAATTGCACATTAAAAGAGCCTTCTAAGTATTTTTAATGTTCTATACAGTTTTTCAGAGTGGTACAAGATGGGAGAATTGTGCTGAACAGGTTAGCCTACATAATTTTATTGGATGTCAGCATTTCCAGAATAACCATCCATAAAGAAATCTAGTTACAACCATGCAAACAAGATAGCTCTAATTGACACATTGTGTCACTCTAGCTCCTGTCCCTCTACAAAATCCTAGGAAAACAGTTACTTTAAGAAAGAGGATGATACCCAGTAGAGATGTTTGGTAAAAAACTTCTATATAATCTTAAATGTCAGGATTTAGATACCTTTTGCACTAGTTTGGGAAGAGAAATAAATCCAAAACTTCAGTAATTTTGTGAATGCTTATTTGTAATTAAGTTAATGATTTAAAGCAAAGTAAGAAAAAACTCTGACAGAATCTTAAGGACAGAATTTAAGTAACATATTAGCTATTACATAAAGCAAATGTATTAAAAATTAAAAAAAAAGGTCAAAGGTATTTTTATCAGATTTCAGAAAAAAAATCAAAGATTTTTTTTAATGTATCTTATTTTGATAGTATTGCTTTTCCAATACAAATTTGCTTTGTGATTAATTTTTTTTTCCCAACCAGCTCTCAGAATTACTCACCAGCTTAGTTAAAACAGTTTGCTATTATGGTTTTCTGCTATACTGTATTTTTAAATACTATACATTGGGGTGTATGTTTGAAAAACTTCTAGGTTTTTTCAGTAACATCTAGGTATATTACACAATTTTAATACACTTCTAAATATTTAAAATAATTAAAAGATAGGTAATTAAAGTTGATTTTCTTTTTTTTTCTATTTTTACTTTTTACTAATTTCCTCAACTTCTGTAAGAATCTTGTGTTTATTTCTAGTCGCTTACATTGTTAGATATTATACATTAACTCTGACATTCCAAGGCTATTTTAGACATTCAGTTTTTCATTATTTCAGGGGTTTTTTCAGTTGGTTTGGTTTGGTTTTATTAGATATCTATCTATCCTGTGAAGATATTCCTTATGTCTCAGTCCAGATTCCTAACCATGGCTCTTTTCTGACAATTCAGTTTATCACTGGAGCAATTCGTAATACAGTGACATTAATAAATGGATAATCTTCTCTTTCATAATTTCCTTATTCTATATGTCTTAATCTTGTTCTTCTTTGCCTATTCTTTTCTGCATATTTTCTTCTGTCTCCTGCATTCCTATCTGTCTTACCTCCCTTTCTTTTGCCCAATTTTGTCTATTTTCTCTTTATTTTCTTACATTTCCTGTATCTTAAAATATTCCTATTCTATCTTTAATCTTTTATTTACATTTCTCTAGTGATCTCATTTTTAAAACAAGCAGTAAAGCCTTTGCTACTTTGGACTTAGCTCCCAAACAAGCAAATTTGTTGAATGAAGTTAGAACACTCCCTTCTTCTTTGTGGTAAATGTTCCTCTTTTCAGTAGCTACAGGGGCTGGAGTGAAAGTGGAGGACTTTTTCTGCTCTGTTGTTAACAATAAGAAAAACAACTTTTCAGAAAGAAAGCAAACAATATAGATAAGTTCTCAAAGGACCTGTATTTAGTAGATGTGATGCGTTAGGGTTGAATATACGAGTAAGAAATAGAGATGAAGTATGTGTTGTTCTAAACAGTGATTTTTTCCTATTCTCTGATGTAATAAATGCAACAGTTTTAAGGTTAACGGCGTAAATATGAAATGTCAAAGTAATTGCTTTTTCTAGGCTTTTATTTTTTATTGCTCTATTTTGTTCTTTGAGATAGTATTTTGGGGTTTTTTTGTTGGTTGGTTGGTTGGGTTTTTTTAATAAAAAAGGTCAGTCATAATCTGAATCTACGCCCTTTGTTATGATAAGCAAGCAGATGACTAGGTCCTGGTGCAAATTTTAGCTAACAGAATAGAGAGATCATGAGGGATTGCTAGATGTGACATTAGAAATGGCTGGACATAACAAGTAACAGAGCAAGAAACTGACAAATAGTGCTTTGAGAGATGGCCAGATAACACAGATAGTCCAGGGGACAATTTGGAAAAGACACGAAGCTTAGAAAGGAGCACTGGGAGTCTGTTGGGGAAAAGAATCTTACAGATTCTTTACTGAAGGGTGATGTTCACAATTATACTAAATCTTTCTGCTCCCATGCACGTTCTGACTAATATTTTCATTATCAAGCAGACACAAGATTTAGGATAAAGAGTCTGTACTGAACTTAGTCTGAATGCAAAAGAAGGTAAAATGACTTGCATAAGACCTGGAACATGAAGGGAAAAACCCCAAACCCAAACACCTAAAAAAAACCCCCCCAAAACAAAAAACAAACAAAAGAGAAAAAAACCACAGAACCAAAACAAAACCCTTAATATGAGGCAGGAGCTGCAACAGTGTTTCATCAGGCTGGACATAGATATAAAAGTGACCTTAAAATTCCCACTGGTGAATGTAGCTGAGAATAAGAATAACTAGTGGGTAATTTTTCTCCTAGTGGGTAATTGATTCTGCATTACTTTGTTAGTTGACACCATCTCAATTGATGAAAAGACACTTTTGGCAGCCCATATGGAGATTATGTTTTCATCCTTCTGACTGAAATGAAAGTGATGATGAGAAAAGAAATTAGAATCCAGTGACAGAGCTCAAGAAATGTTGAGACAAAAGAAACAGCAACACTTATTATCCACCAGGACAAGATTCAGATTTACATCATTAGAAGACTAGATCTGAAATGACTGAAAAAGAACATTAACCAAACAGAAATTAGTAAATGCAAAACCCCAACATGGTGGTTCTTCATATGTTTAAAATCCTTAAAAGGTCTATTCTCACACCATTAATAGCATGCTTTAATTTACAGAAATTTCTTCACACTAAAAGCAGCAGAATCCTAATCATAGAACCAGAGAATTATACAATTATAGAATCATTTGTGTTGAAAGTGAGCTTCAGAGATCACCTAGTTCCAACCCCCCTGCCATGGGCAGGGACACCTTCTACTAGACCAGGTTGCTCAAAGCCCTTGAACACTTCCAGGATGGGGCATCCACAACATCTCTGGGCAACCTGTTCCAGTGGCTCACCACCCTCTCTGTAAACAATTTCTTCCTCATGCCCAGTCTAAATCTACTCTTCTTCGGTTTAAAATCATTCATCCTAGAACTTCTGTCACTCACTACAGGCCTTGGTAAGAGGTCTGTTTTCCTTACAAGCTCCTTCTAAGTATTCAGTGGTCACAATAATATCTGCCTGGAGCCTTGTCTTCTCCAGGCTAAACAACCCCAGCTCTCTCAGACTGTCTTCATAGAGGAGTTGTTTCAACCTCCTAATAATTTTTGTGTCCTCCTCTGGATGTCCTCCAATAGGTCCATGTCTTTCTTATGCTGGTGGGCGATGGAGCTGGATGCAGTACAATAGGTGGGGTTCCATGAGAACGGACTGAGTAGAGAGGGAGAATAACTTCCTTCAACCTCCTGGCCATTCTCGCTTTTATGCAGCCCAGGATATGATTGGCTTTCCAGGTTGCAAGTGCAATTTGCCAGCTCATGTCCAAGTTTTCATCCACCAGTACACCAAAGTCCTTCTCTGCAGGGCTGCTCTCAATCCCTTTATCCCCTAGTCTGTTTTGATGTCGAGGATTGCCCTTACTCAGGTATAGGACCTTGCACTTGGCCTTTTTGAACTTCATGAAGTTTATATGGGCTCAATAGTCAAGCCTGCCAAGGTCCCTCTCGATGGCATCCCTTCTCTCTTCTGAATCAACCACAACACTCAGCTTGGTGCCATCTGCAAGCCTGTTGAATGTGCACTCAATCCCTCTGTATCATATTGTATCATTGGTCTTACGTGGACCCTTGATGGACACCACTCATACCTGGTTTCCACTTGGACATTAAACCATCAACTGTAACTATTCAGATGAAGCAATCCAGCCAATTCCTTATCCATTTAACATTCCACCCATCAAATCCATATCCCTGCAATTTAAAGAGAAGGATGTGAGTGACTGTATCAAATGCCTTTCAGAAGTCCAGGTAGGTGATGTCTTTAACTTCTCACTTGTCAACAGATGCAGTCAGTCTATCGTAGAAGACCACTGGATTAAACCACGACTATTAGACAGGTATGATTTGCTCTTGGTGAAGTCATGTTGGCTTTCTCTAACCACCTGATTGCCTTACTGGCATGTTTTTTTCAAATATGATGGAGAGTGGCTTGCCAACTACATCAGCCAATTTGCTCAGAACTCTGTGATGTGTCTCATTTGGACCCATGAACTTGTATATGTTCAAGTTTCTTAGGTGATCTCAAAACTAATTTTCTCTTATGATGGGCATAATTTTGTTACCCCAGTCCCTGACTTGAGATTCAAGGACTTGAGAGATGTTGTAGAACTTGTCCTCTTAGTGTTAAAAAAAATGGAAGTTACAGATTTTATTGTTTTTCCATTTCTAGTTAGAAAGTTATTCAGAGCTTGATCACATTACTAAATACCTATGATTATTCAACACATAAGATGAAAGTGACTTGACAGGAATATAAAATAATAATTAAAATAAAACACTTTGATATTCTCTATGCTAAAAGTCTTTATTGAAGTTATAAAGATGTATTTTCTTATTGTTTATACAAATTCTATTTGTTGTTCCATTGCTAGAGGGGTAACTGGACTCTAACTGGCCAAATGAGAACTTTCCAAATTTAAATTTCCATATTTCCAAATATATCTTGTCTTATGTTAGATATTTATTGGTTTTGTTTGCCTTGCTTTTCTTTGCCTCACCTCACCTCACAATGTCTTGCCTTACCTCACTCCAAAAATCTCAAAACCTTTAGTTAGTGAAGAGCATTTCATGCTTCATCTTTCATCAAACTCCTTCAAACGTTAGTTGATGTAATCTGACACACATATAGGTCAGTGTTTCATCTTCCTCTTTCTTAGTTTTCCTAAAAGTTTCACATGCTATGTTTAATCTGTTTTGTGTTTTTCTTCAGGAAGGATAAAGATATACAAAGATGCCCAATCCAATGAATACTGTTTTGATTTGGTTAGGGGTTTGGTTTGGGTTTTTTGTTTGTTTGTTTGTTTGTTTTTCCTTTAGATGGTTCATACTCTCTGTCATGTTTGCAGTGGATCATAAATACATTTGTTTACTCTGTTATGGTTTAGCCCAGGTCAACAACTAAGCACTACACAGCCACTTGTTCACCTCCCTGCTGCTCCAGTGGACAGGGGAGAGAATTGGAGGAAAAAGGTAAGAGAACTTGTGGGCTGAGATACGAACAGATTTCTAATTCAAAATAAATGAAATTAAATAATGATACTACTGCTAGCAATACTAATACTAAAATGTAATTAATATATTACTATTTTTAATAATAATGATGTTAATAATTTCCAATGGGAAAAAAGGAAGTGGAAAAAGAAATTATACAATCACTCACCGCTCTCTGAGTGACACCCAGGCAGTCCCTGAGCAGCAGTTGTGCCTCCCAGCCAACTCTCCCAACTTATATACCAAGAACAACATTTGATAGAACAAAATGTTCCTTTAGTCAGTTTGGTCAGCTGTGCAGGCTGTGTCTCCTCCCAGCTTCTTGGAGAGAAAGAGCTAGGAACACAGGTGCAGTATCAGAAAATGAAAAAAAAAAAAAAAAAAAAAATTACCAAACCAAAACAAAAACCGTTGGGAGTTGACATAAATATTCCTTAGCAACAGCTAAAATCATTAGTATGCTATCAATATTATCTCAGCACAGACCTATACACAGCCTCATACTAGCTACTGGGAGAGAAATTAAGTCTATCCCAACCAAAACCAGCACACAATCTCACATTCACAGACTGAGCTACATGTGATTTGGGGTTTTCAAATTCAGTAATATTAAACAGAATTCATTTCTGTCATTTGTTTAGTCTTCATGGGTGCTGTAGTGACTTCCAAATCACTGCTCTGTCACTGTGGATTCAAATTACTGAATACACTTAAAAATACTAGACTTTTTTGTTTGGTTGTTTTTTTGTGTGCCTAATTTTTTTTTCCTCTGGAGAAGATGATGTTGGTACCAATCAGCTTTGTTTTAAAGATCTGTTAAATTTTTTATTTTTAGCCTTTCATATTTCTAATGTAGCAGCTTATGAACTGTGTGTCCTTGCACATCAGCATATCTGTGTGCATATAACGAGATTTGCAATCCTTTAATTCCTTGTCCACTGTCAAGATGGTTCGCATGTGTTTCTTATTAACATCAGCTGTGTTTCACAAAGGTCCCTGTTGTTCTTCTAGAATTATAGAAGCAAGAAGTCTTAATAAGAAATACTAAATTCAGGGAAAAAGGCTGGTTTTGTATCCCAAAAGTTAAACAGAAACATTTGTGACGTTTGACTAAAAGCAGATCCATGCTACACACCTGTCACTGGATTCCCAGTGTGAGAACTGGCACCAATACATAGAATTGTGCCTTCCCATGATCCAAAATTATCCTACCCTATCACATTATATTCTGAGTTGTTACACTTCAATTAAATTAAAACTACGGAACAAGGGTGAGCTTTATATACACACCTGAAAAATAATTTTGGTTTCAACAACAGAAGATAAAATCCATGACTTCTAATACTTGGTAAAATAAACTTACCTGATTTGAGAAGTAGAGCTTGGATACTCTTTTAACGAAGTAAGAAAGTACTTCTCTCAGGCATTTTTTAGTTGTGGGTGGTTTTGTTTTGTTTTTTGTTTCCCTGTTCTCATGAAAGCTTTTTGTTTATTTTCATTTGCTTTTTGTTTTGTTTGGGTTTTGGTCAGAAGACTGTAAGATGGGAGTTACTGAATACCTGTTATTGAATATCTTCAGCTCCAAGTGTCCACATTTATTCATCCACAATGTATTTCATGCTAAGTGGAATGTTTTAATGAAAAGAAGATGCAAAATACCTCAAGATTGACAATACTGCTTAAAACTGAGGACCCCATGTAGCTTAAAATCTTCTGTCTGACATTGATAATGTGATTTGGGGCAGAGGGAAGATTATTAGGTATTTTGTAATAATCATCACATTAATACCTAAGTCTACATGTTTAATATTAACAACAGAAGCAATTCACTAGGCATAGTATGGAAAGAGTCACCATTAAAAAAAAATTTTAAAAAAGTCTTATATCTTTTAAGGAATTTTTTCTTTTTCCATTATTGAGTAACATTACACACTAGTGTGAAGTTGATTGTTTTCCTTATATTACTCACAAACTAAAGTCTTATATGGCATGAATAAGGCTAACAGAAAAAGTGTAACCAAAACCAAATATTTCTTTCTCTGAAATAACTAAAGCATTCAATTTTAAAAGAACAAAAAAGACTTTGCACATTTTTGTAATTGTAGTCTGAATAATTTCATATAAACTGCATTTAAAAAAAAAAAAAAAAGAACAAAGATCCCCAACAGTGTTTGAAATTATACTCATCTCTGGGACCCTATTAAAATCATTTGAAAGAGAGACAGTTCATACAATGAGAGAATAGAATTTTCACCTCCAGAGAAGTACTTGAAATCTGTCTTCAGTGTAAGTTGAAGTGTGTTTCCTGACCCTTACATAAAGTGATTTTCTCACTCTGATGTTTTATATTCTATACAAACCTGTCTCTGGTCATAAGACACAGAATGAAGGTAATAGTAAGGCAAATTAGGAAGTGGTTCCAAGGTGCTTTAATAACTATACAGAAGAATAAGGAGATGGATGTGACTTCTTAATTTTCTTGTGCATTATCCATGAAGTCCACAAATTTCTTTCCCAAGTAAACTAAACATATAAAAACAATATTAAATCAATATTAATGTGTAGTGTTAACTTTTGTAATATTAGAGACAGTTCCAATTATTGTCCAACTGTAGAATAAAACCTTAACAATTAAGTGTTTATTTAACTTTATATTTCTAAAAGTTCATTGACATGCATCATCCTTCATAAACTCTTGTCAGACTAACCAAGTGACCATAAAGGAGAAAGCAGAAAAAACAAATCAGCATATTAGGGGAGGGAAGTATTTCAACAGGCATAATTAATATTGCAGACTCTGTAACTTCGACCTAGAAGAGAGAATTGAGTCAAATCACAACAACATAGCTCAGTAAGTCAAGCAGATTTTGTCTTAGCAAAAAATGATGCTAAAGAAACTTTGAGAAGCCAACAAAATACAGTGGTCATATCTGTGAATGAAACAATCATTCCAGGATGTTGTATCAATAGCAACCAATATAAACTTTGTATCAAAATGTGCATGCCCATTGACATCTATGACCCCTGGAACACCACGACTGGCAGCTGTGACTAGGGAAAAAAATGTATTAAAAAGGACAAAACAAAACCATCAAGAAGATAATGCAAGAATAAAATGATTTTGTATTTGGAAGAAAACTACTTTTTATTTAGATAACACAGCATCAAGAATTTAAATCTCGTCTGAACACAAAAGAAGACCTTATGCATGATTATTGTGTGACTCTCTCATGACATTTACCAAGCTGGATACAGAAGGAAGAAGACTGGTGAATGAACAGTGTTGGCTAAGACTGTGAAGATATCTGTAAAGATCTGTAAAAACAAGTAATAAACTGTTTGCTGTTTATAAGAGACTTCCATTTCCTCCAGCATCACTCCACCTGTAAGATATTCACAGGACTGTGTACAATGATGTTAAACTATTTTTACTCATAGGCTTCGAAAGCATCATATACATGCTCTGCCAAATGGTGTTTAATTCTAACCTTCTATTCTGTGGAAATAATATCACACAAGTGAAGATCTGCCTGGAGGTTACCACTGCAATATTTCATTGGCTGACCTCTCAGCCATTCATTGTATTTTAAGTAGTGACAGAAAATAGCTTCAGGCAATCTCTTTTCTGATATACTTATCAGATGCCTGGACAAGAATAGACAAGCCTGCAGGATCATTGCTTTGATGATCAGTATTTGACAACATTCTCAAATGTTAGTGTTTGGAAGCTTATCCTAACATTTTATACCTGCAAGGGCATGAAGAAAACATCAATCGACTAAAATGATTGATGTTTTGACTGAAGACTGTTCAGGTTCTGTAGCTGTACATAAGAATTATGATTATAACTGGGCCATGACAGATTATAAATGAAGGAATTTAATAGAACTTTAAGTATATGCATAAGTTACTGCAATCACACTTATTTTTCCCTCATGAAATGTAATAAAAGAGTTGTTAAGATAGCTACCCTATAGGGTTCATTTCAGTACACATCTTCTATGAAAGAGTACATTTTGGATGGAACGAAGAAGTCAGAATGACATCTTCTTGGGTCTTGCAATTTTTCCTTGTATCCAGAACATGAGCAGGGAGTTTTAGGTATAGATTTTTTTTTTTTTCTGTGCTATACCTTTTCTGCTGTCCACCACACAGAAGGAAATAATTTAAAAATAAAGCATTTTCAGAGTAATGAAATCTATATTATATTCCAATCTGTTTTTCCTTTCTTTCTTGTGTTCTTTTTAAGCAAGAACAATTAGGTCACATATCACTTCTGCCCTTCTGTTTAAAAGTAGTATGTCTTTCGGAACAGCTATTGACACAAATGTCTTTTTGCTAAAATTTGAAGTCTGAAGGCAAAATGCTGTTTGCCCTGAGGAAAGTGATGAGATACTTTAAAAGTTAATCCCAAATATACAGAATAGGTCTTCTCTTTTGACCGTAAGAAAAAAATCTTAATGCTTAATTGGGCTGAGTGCGTTCACTCTTTTTACACTTTCTGTTACCCTTGTCTGTGCATACAATTAACCTTAATGTTTACTATTGGGTTTTTATGTGCATGATTTCTGAAAAATATGATAACAAGGGCTTACATTCTGTTGATTTGTTCTATGATTTGAGATATTTGGTCTAAGGG
>NW_010269972.1:14708-45406 GCF_000690775.1 Eurypyga helias
GTTTAAATAGAACACAAAGGGTAGATTTTACCATATGCAACCACGATGTTCAGTGCTTTATTGAAAGGTTATGTTTTTGTAAAAACATTGGCTTTGTATTTTTTTAAATGTGTGTTTTGTCCATATCATTTGATGGGAGAGTTATAAAAATTGTAAACGTGGTGGGGTAAGAAAGACTAAAATATTTATGGTCACTGAAGTAAAGAAAAATGTCTTTTGATACCAAGATACTTCCTCTATTTTCCTCCAATCAAGAAAAAGGGTATAGGATCCAATAATAACCTAAATAGGTCACTGACGGCTTTACCAGTTAGGAGGTCCTGAGCACACTGTATAGTGTAATTAATTCAACATTGCATAGACGCCTGGACTCACAGTAAATCTGATAATTAGTCACCTGCACTTACACAATAAATCTTACTTGCACTGAATGTGTAGACCAGCATACACTGGTTATTTGCTTTCAAAATCTTGTATTCTGGGCCATAATGGTTCATGCTTTAGGCTGAAAATTAATGAGTTTCAGCCTCAGTTCTGCAGGAAAAAAAAAAAAAAAAACCTATAATTTATGTTTGTCAAAAATAGTTAAATATGATCTTATATAAAAGACCTTTAATGCAAGTAAACTATTAATTGAGGGGGTGGGGTGGGGGGTGGGGGGGGGAAGATTGATAGGTTCTAGGTATGACAAAGTACTATGCTGTGATTTGCATAAACTTCACTTATCTCTTGAAAGCTTGTAATATTATGTCTTACTTGGTATTTCAGTTGGCTAATATTGTATAACATATCTTCACATCATAACTTCTGGTTACGTTTAAAGTTGGATTAAATAAAGTCCAGAATAGAATAGTAATTAAGAAAAGCAATATATGAAGAAAGACTGTCAAGTCCTAATATAGGTGTTTATATATTCTCGCTCACTTACGAGCTCATTATGTAAGATTTTTTTTAGGTAATGGATAAAATTCAGTTGTCTAAATACTGATGGGTATTTTGGATGCTTTAGGATTTCTGTGGCATCAGCACAAGACTGGCAGAAATTACAAAAGACCTGTGAGACAGTTCTCTTCTTCTGGAGTGGCAGATGGAGGTCAGGAGAATACTTAGGCTCATAAATAGGCATCAAAAATCTTTGTCCAGGCAATTTATTTTTCCAGTAGTCAAGAGGGTTAAGAGACCTTAGAAAATTAGCTGAACAAATGTAGCAGTCTATAGCCCAGCAATTCTGAAGGAATATATATATATATACTTTCTGGTACTTCATTGGTGGTTGAAGGAAAATGAGATCTCATCATCTGTATGAGTAATTAAATCTAATTATTCAGTTTGACTTTCTGAAAAGACAGGAGTTCCCTGCTGCATATATAATAGTTCCTTATATGGAAGCACAGGGCTATGAAAAATAATCAACCTTATTTGAAAGTTTCCATGATAGAAAATAATTTAAAGTCACTGCAAATTTCTGTGGCAGCCAGTTACTCTCACTTGTAGAAAGACTGTTCGGTTTTCTAGTCATTATGGATTCCATTACCATTCCTTACTTATCTGTTATAGTGCATAACCATCTAATTTCAAATTTTTGTTGCTTATAAGGATACTTACTCTGTGACTTTTTCAGCCATTCAATCTTGCTCAGAATAAACTAGATTTATGCAAAACTTGAATTGCTCACAATAGGGCAGCCTTTCTGATCCTGTAATGATTTTCTTGTCTCTTGTCAGTTGGCCTTGGTATTTCATTACTCATGACATAGTTCTCTTTAAATACCACAAAGGGTTCTTTTGAATTGTTTAAATCATAACTGGACAGACAATTCAAAAGTAGTTGCTCCAGCACTGGTTGTTGAAGTAATACAACCTTTTAATTTTGTATCTGTGTGATATTGTCCTGTATCCTACCTGGTTCTAGATGGCCTTTGTAACGATACTTCAGTTGGTGATTTTTTTCTTCTTTTATTTTTTTTTTCTCTAGCAATTTCAATTCTGCTTTTGGCTTCTGTGGAAATGTCACAAATATAATCAAAGCCTGTACTTACAGAATAATTAACATTGTATCATTCACAACTGGTAACAGAATATGTAAATTAGGAGCTCTGACAGGAATGACAGGTTCCTCTTAAAGGAATGGTTTGCATTCAGATCTGTGAATGAGATTTAGTTTTAGAAAATGTGCCCCTTTCTTCCATATATTCACTCAATATGATAGCAATTAAATATGTGGTTTAAATCTATTGAACAAATGTCATCACACCACCAGGTAAAATAATCTTGAACAATGAAATAGAATAATTTCCTTATTAAGGTAGATAAACACTTTGTATGTTTTCTGCAATATATTGATTGCTTTTCAGTAGGATGCTATATCGTTTCATACTGATCAGCTCTGACCTACTTGTCACAAAGAAATCATCTTCATAGATGGTTACCGTACTAAAATAACAGAATGTAGCATGGAAGATCAATTCTGAACTTCAAGCTGACATTTTAGGAGAACATAGCAAAGAATATTGAAGCCAAGAGGATGCCCCAGGAAATAAATTACCCAGAGGCACAGAGAATTACCGTTAATAGAATGACTATTTCTAATAGTGAATTTTTATGCTCACTGCAAAGCCACCAACTGGAATTTTCCAGATTACATACTTAGGTACGTGCTCAATTCTTTTAACTTTATTTCCCTCTCCCCACCTCTTGAGGGTCTTAATGTTACCCTCTCTGACTTTGTGTCTGGGTCCCACAATGAAAAACATTACTTGGAAAAATTTTAAACAATAAAGTGTCTCTGACACTTTCAGAGTGTTAGCACTTTTTCTAACTACAGGTATTCAGATGAGCATGTCCTTTACTGAAAAAGGACAGCCAGAAATAACACCTAAAAAGTTACATTTGGGTTTGGTTTTGTCTTGTTTTCCACATACAAGTCCTGACAAATGATACACAGCTGTCTGGGTATCACATCCCTCATCATGATGTTTGTGGGCAGCATAGACTAAATAGCAGACTCAGTAGGCGGTGAAGAGAGGTTCACAAAGCAAGGCTTAAAAGAATAAGAGCCAAATCCATAAATAGTATAGTAAAAGTTGAAGGTTTGATCATATATGTCTGCCCAACAGATTAATTAGGAGGAGAGTACTTACTTTGATCACCAATGTAATTTATTTTGGACAACAAAGACTAAGCTTTGTAAATGTCTTTTGCTTATATTTAGGCATATTCATGTTCCCTTATTGTGTTCCCTTATTTAGGCATATTCATGTGTTCCCTTGAGGGAGAGATGATAAGAGGGAGAGATGATAACACTGCCATAATTAAAACAAACCAGTAAGAAAATATCCAGAACCATATGGAAGGATCATAGTATGAAAGAAAAAATCTAAGAGAACTCTAATGCTATATTACAGTTGTTTGACATGCAAAAAAAATTGTATAAAAAATGGAGGGGGAGAAAAATAGTTTTTTTGAGGTACTGAAACTATTCTTTTTAAGAACCAATATTTTGCCACTGAGATTTAGAAATGCTAACTGAATTTCTCAAAATTAAACTTACATTTTGTCATATGATTCAGATGTCTTAAAGCTCTCAAGTATTGCTATAAAAATATTTTTTATAAAAGTTTGATCTTAATTTTTGTTTATAATAGATTTCAATACACAGAAGATGCTTCAATGACATCTTTAGAGTATTGTTAAAATGATACACAGCACCCCATCTAAGTTGACACTGAAGTATATTAGAAAGTGATTAGTCTAGAGCATTTGTCTCATAAAGAAGAATGAAACAGCTATTATAAAAGTTATGACTGCTGTAGGATATCAGACTGTCATTTTGAGTAGAATTAATTGTAATTTTCATAGAAATATACTCATTTTTCAAGGTTATGTGAGACACTAAGAAGTTCTGAGTAAAATTCTGATGAACAATTTTTCTTTCAGTTTCCAATATAGAAATATGAGTTACTTAAATTCTTATAGACACAAATAAAAGATTTTAGGAGATCATTTTTTTTTTTTTTTTCCTTTTACTGCTGTACCTGTGACTAAAGTTGTGGCAGCTACACCCGTCCCAACAATGACCTGTTAATGACTGGACAAAAGCCCACGAAACTTCCCACTGCAGCTCTTGTCACGACCACAAGGTGGTGGTAGTCAGGCATTTGGTGGTCTAAAGAGGGTTCTTACCTCTTTCCTATTGATTAACAATTCTGTATTATGCTAATTATTTTTTACTTTAGACAGTTTGATGGACTTTTGCCCTAAATTTTATGTCTTGTGTGACATGAATAAGCATTTGATCACAAATTTCAGTAGAACAAATCCAAGTAAGTTCCAAGAAATCCAAGGATTAAGCATTGAGTATAACTCCTCTACCATCTGTCTGAATTTAAAATCTGTTTTAGAGCTAAAGCAACCTGAAGTTAGGACAAGTTTTTGGGCTAAGATGAGGTCTAGTGACCAGGTGGTTTTACACGCAGTGATATCATATTTGATGGGTCACAGTGCTACAATATATTCAGAAATAACAGACATTTCAAGTTTTTTGTACATTTATTTTAGAATAATAATAAAGAAGTTCTTGATCTGCTAGCACCATGGAATGAAATACAGAACTAAGTGAGGTTAATCAATTAGAAAAACATTCAAGAAAATAGAACAGGAAGATTTGATATTATGCAATCTAATGGAAAGAAACACCTTTGGATGAACAACTGGAAGACCACAGTGTAGTTGGTTAAGTTTGAGGGTGGATTTTTTCTATACCCTAATAAGCTGTGCTGAGAAGATACAAGCGGTCACCTGCACACAGTTATATTCCTAGCATCTACCTTTCCTTTCAGAATTCTCCTTACTGCACCTCATACAAAAAACCCAAACGCTATTTTCTGCCCTGTCCTGTAGTCAAAATCGGCTTAATCCCATGGTTTGTGGTTCAAGATCCTGATGTTACTTTTTCCAAGTCATCTTCACCAGAAAGATAACAAGTTGGAACGACACCAGAGGAAGCCCATGATCAGAGGGCTGAGGCACCTCTCCTATGATGAAAGGCTGTGAGAATTGGGCTTGTTCAGCCTGGAGAAGAGGAGGCTCTGGCGAGACCTTATTACAGCCTTCCAGTACCTGAAGGGGCTACAAGGAACCTGGGAGGGGACTTTTTACAAGGGCCTGTAGTGACAGGACAAGGGGTAATGGGTTTAAACTGAAAGTGGGTAGATTTAGATTGGATATCAGTAAGAAGTTCTTCATGGAAAGAAGAATCTTGTGATTCTTTTTCCTTTAATTATTTTAAAGGTATTTTAAGACATCTTTAAAAGTACATAGTCTATAAAACTTAAAATGTGGTAAATATTAATAAGTATTCTAGCTTTGTAAGCATAGACATGGAAAACAACCAAATATCTTAAACAAGAAAAAACAAACAAACAAACACAATAACAAAAAAACCCCAACAACCAACCAAAAGAATACCCTAAACAAACGAACAAAAAACCCCATTCTGAATATACTGAAGAACATTCATTAAATAAAATTATTATTGAGGTTAAAAGTTACTTCATTGTGTCTCTCTCATATATCCTTCAACAATTTCATTAGATACTTGTTTGATATTTTTCACTTTATAAAAAACATCATTAGTATATTTTTTATTTGATTTTTTTTGTTAAAAAATACAGAATTTTTATAGAATTTAATTTAGTACAGAGAAGTATGATGATAAAAACAGACTCATTTAAGACACAGTAATCCCTGGTTGACATATCCCCTGAAGTCATCTGTGACAATTAAGCATAAAATGAGGACATTTGCATTGTATTCCTAAGTGTACAATAATAGGTCTGGCAATATTTTTATCAGTGGCATAGAAGCAAATATAAAATCACTGCTGACAAAATATGCACACAATACAAGACTGACAGGGTAGAAAACAACGAATCATACAGGGTAGTCATACAGATGATCTGGGTCACTGCTTAAGCTGAGTTCTCTAAAACAAAACATAATTTCAAGCAGCCAAACAAAAATCTGTCTAGTAGCAAGGAACACAGGTCATGCTTAGTGTCCAACAGACTGTATCTTAGTTGGATAGGGCTAAGTAAAAAATGCTGGGGTCATGGTATACAAATAATTGAATGAGTTACAAGTACACTGGTGTAGTGTATGGATGCAAGATGCTGATTCTGTTGCTTTGGTCTATTTGTCTTAAACATTTTAGTACCTTATACTGCTGGTTACTTGAAGTCTTGTCTATAATATTTAAGAAAATTCACAGAAGATCCCTTAGGGTGATGTGACTGCTATGCAGGGAGAATAATTCTGAGGAGGTACTGAATCTATATAAATATTAAGTTTATCAGTGAAAAGATTAGAAGATTCCTTCTTAATTTCTTGGGAGAAAATATTAAATTCTCACAACGTCCTTATTATTCTAAAGCATGACAAAAATTGATTTCTGAATTCTGAAGCTGAACAAAGTAAAAAATTGGACACCTGATTCCTGGCAGACATGATTTACTCATAACTAGCTATTGGGGTTTAGAAAAGAGTAGCAGTACAAGTGCAGATATTTGACGTAGGTAACGTAAGAACAAAGGTTGCGAAGATCACATCTGATTTAAAATAATGTATTTGACCCCATTATTTAAATTACTATGAATCTGACAGAGTATCATAGAATGGTTTGGGTTGGAAGGGTCCTTAAAGACCATCTAGTTCCAACTCCCCTGTCATAGGCAGGGACTTTACACTAGACCAGGTTGCTCAAAGCCCCAGCCAGCCTGGCCATGAAAACGTTTAGGGAGGGGGCATCCACAGCTTCTCTGGGCAACCTGTTCCAGTGCTTCACCACTCTCTCCGTGAAGAATTCTTTCCTGACATCTAATATAAATCTGCCCACTTTTAATATAAACACCTTACCCCTTGTCCTGTCACTGCAGGCCCTTGCAAAAAGTTCCTCTCCATCTTCCTTGTAGACCCCTTAAGGTACTGGAAGTCTGCTATAGGGTCTCCCTGGAGTCTTCTTTTCTCTATGAGGAATGACCTCAACTCTCAGCCCGTCTTCACAGGAGAGGTGCTCCACCCCTCTGATCATTTTCGTGGCCTCCTCTGGACTCCATCCAACTGGTCAATATCGTTCTTATTTTGAAGGGCCCAGAGCTGGATGCAGCACTCCAGCTGGAGTCTCACAAGAGAAGAGCAGAGGGGGAGAATCACCTCCCTTGACCTGCTGGCCACGTTTTTCTGAATACCACACAGGATTTGTATATATCTGGATAAATATACATTAGGATACGTATATATCTTAATATTTTCAAATTTTTTTTAGCAATGTTGAAATCAATGAGAATAAATAAGACAACTTGTCATATGAAAAGTGAAAAAGCTAAAAGTAGAGATAGATGAAGAATGAATTTAATGTTATAAAAGATTTTGAGTTTACAGAATTTGTTAGGGATTTTCAGACAAGGCATTTAAGAGAAAGCATTGAATGGTATATTCTGATACATTCAGAACAAATTGTGTAGAATTGAAACATTTTTAAACCATTTGAATTTCTAAAAAAATAATTTTATTTTCCTTTATCACAGTTTTACTGCTTATATGAAGTAATTGACATAAGATTTAAAAATTCATAGAATCATAGAATGGTTTGGGTTGGAAGGGATCTTAAAGACCATCTAGTTCCAACCCCCCTGCCATGGGCAGGGACACCTTCCACTAGACCAGGTTGCTCAAAGCCTCATCCAGCCTGGCCTTGAAGACAGGCAGGGATGGGGCATCTCTTATATATGTTATAGCTGTTACGTATGTTATAGCTGCAAAACATTCATCAGTTTTGCAGCTGTAGATCATTACTGACCTGTGCTAGCTACAATTCACTTTGAATAATTATTGCAGCCAGAATTTTACATTCTTATTCACACATGAATATACAGTGACATCTAAGTTTTTGAACAGCTGTGAATAGTAATTTAAATCTGAATAGTAACACTACACATGATAGATTGACTATTGACTATTGTAATATAGGAGTGTTCCAGATAAGCACTATGGAATACGTAAATGTATATTCATGTCATCTCCAAGAAAGCAAATATGAATTTGTAACACTTTTTTAATACTTAAACTGACTTCTGAACTAGTTAAAATTTGTACATGCAAAGATCTTGTCTGTATTGCTGTACTGATATACAAAAATAATGGGGAAATAATTAATGCTCATTTTTAAGAGGGGTACAACCTTGATAACAATTTTAAGCCTGTTAGAGCTTGTAGATAAGAAAGCAAAAGATGATCTTATATAAAGTATATTCTTACTTGACATCAGCGTAAGATTTGGGTTCACTTTAAAATATTAAGTAATCGAGTTTAAACTGTAAAAAAATTATTTAGTCATTACCAGCTTTTTCTACACTATAATGAAACAGTTGTTAGAAAATAGAAATTATATCTGAATGAGAACAGAATAGGGCCAGAAATTAAGAAATGTTAACATTTGTATTTTCGTTCTAATCAATAACATCATTTATGTTGAAATGTCTTATTAGAAATACACTTAGTTAGGCTAGAAGTTGGACCAGTATTTAAATCTTCAGGTTCAATTTAAAATAGACATATAAATATGTCTGCTTACCAGAAGCTATATGAAACAAACTGATGCTAATTATTTGCTTTTCAAATCAAACATTCTGTGAGATAAGTGCACAGCAAAGGATATTGCAAGGGCTTGTTATGGGCACGTGGTTTACCAATCAATTCAAACATCAGCTTTGATATCAACATTCTTTTGAACTACCACTCACAATTTCTTCATAGAGGGAAGAAAGTAACTTTAAGAACATGAATGTAAATAAATGTGAATTAGTTCGTTCATAAAAGCCTCAGTTGTGGAAACGTGATCACATTTTGTGTTCTTAAGTATCTTTAACATGAGTATAATTTTTGCAGATATGATTGTTGGATGTGTACAAGTTTTTACAAGATATCACAGCAGTCTCATGAGTAAATGAGATTCTATAAATCTAATGGTATAACATGCAGTGATGAGAAAAGAGTGAAGGGAAAGTTAATAAAATCCTCAGGGTGTTCTGACTGTTATGAAAATGAAAATGCAATACATGATTTAATTGAAATCACATTGAAATACTACTGCTCTTCTGCTTTACCTTATGTCACACTTTCTATCACTTTTGCTGTGGAATCCCTCAGCCTGTGTTTTACACATACTTTTCAAAGCATTATGCAAGATGAAAAGGCAAACTAAAGTGCAGGTAAGTCTTGAAACCTGCAATTTCAAGAGAGAGGGATAAACTGCTGACTCAGCGCCCAGCCAGTCCTGTGATATCATTAGGTTCAAAACTGTGTCCTTGATGTTAGAAGTGGTATTCCTCACTTCATGACCATATACTGCTGAGGAATGAAAAATAGCAAAAAAAATGAAAAATAGGTAGCAAAAAATAAGTAAATTATTCCTTCCTGTTCATCAGCTTCCTAGCGTAGTCAGTTTTACTCATTTAAATGTGCATGGGCTTAGAATGAGAAATGTTGTCATGACTGACTCCTTCGCCGTAAGTTTTTTCCATATATGGTTATCCCATATTTAATGACAAAACACTTGTTAACCAACAAGCTTGTCCTGAGGCTGGATCTGACACTAAATAGGAAATATTTCAGTAGCATTCAGGATGCTGTAATCTTCCTCCTGTGCTTGTTCATTGCTGTCTAGCAATGTCTAGGCTATAATTGTAAAAATTGTCCATTTTGTTGTAATGCTTGTCTTGTGAATGTCCCCATGATTATTTTCTGTGGTTATTAGGATAGTCTGCTTCTTCTATCTCCACAGTATAACAGCATTTAACATACAATGATTCACTGGCAGAAATGAGCAGAGAGCCACAGGTTACCTGGAATAGCTGTTCATTTCATGCCAAACACAGGAAAAGAATTCTGAGGCACAGAAGAACTAGAAAAGAGTGATGAAAGTGTTTCTCAAACTTTGTTTTAAAATTTTCATATTTGATATACAAAATTATTTTACTACTGCATGATTTTAATAAACATCCAACCATGTCCTAGAGTTGCTTGTATTTTAACCTTAGAACATGTTTGCAGATAAGTATCTGTGCTGTCTTTATTAGAGAATCTCTGAAAGCATGTTTCTAATATTAGAAGGAGTAGGTGGTGAAATGCATTCACTCATTCAAAACACAAGTTCAGTGTCCAGCTGTGTCAGTGATCTGGAATTTTGAAAGACCACTTTTCTTTCTAAGAAACAATTATTTTCACATAGTAAATATTTTGAGATGTACAGGAAAAAAGAATGATGCATGAGCTAGATACTTATTGTATGCATAGTCAGTAGAACTAACTGAAAAAAACAGCAGCCCTCTGTATAGTTGAACAACCCTTGACCTCAGCAGTGAAGTCAACTCTAAAGTTAATGATCTTCCATTATCTATTTTTTCCTATTATTTCATAATTCTGCTACTTCTTTTGTAAGCTTATACCTCTCATACTGTAAAAATCGATTTGTATTAACAAATAGCCTAAATGGCAGTGAAAGTAGGCCAAGTACATTTTTGAAACAGTGTAGTATTGATAAGGTTGGCCCTAAAGCCAAAGGTAATCCCCGCATCCCAAAACTACAGCTAATCACATTTTAAAATAATCTGTTAACGTCCCTCATACTCTTTGAAGCCCCATGATGTTTAACCAAAGTATTAAAATACCTCAGCAGTGTCAAAGAAGTTTCTTTCTTCAAGAAATTCTCCTGCTTTTTTAACTATCCTCTTGGGTTCAGCTGTCTGCCTTCCTTTTTAGTCCTGCTATGCTAACAAAGTAACATATGGTGCAAACATTATCTCTAGGAAGTTCATCATATGAATACTAACAGAAACCCTAAATCTGCATGTCCTTTGTCCTTTTCATTATGTCCTTGGTTATATCTGAATAAGGATGTGCAAGGTTGATGTAAATCACAATGAATGTACAATTATTTTGAAGGCATAATGCACAGTTGTAAATGCTTCTCTGAGCTGTAAACTATAAGCTGCATATTCTAGAACCAGCCTTACAGTATTAATTTGTATTAAACTTTCTATAGTTGATGGAACTTTTGGAAGACTTTGTTCTATTGTACTTTAGACTCATTTCTGACTGAACAGCACCAACAGCTTCCATTTATAGGACATAGTACCTTACCTCAGCAAGACATCTCAAGGTGCTTTACAAGAGATGTACAATAATTAATAACACAGCTTGCAGTGCCAAGTTAATGATGGAAAGCAAAGGGAAAAACAAGTCAGTTTTCAGTTTTGATTTAAAGCACACTGACATTCATGGCATGTCTTGGCAGAGTGTTAAAACAAGGCTTTTAAATGTCTGAAACAGAAGCACTGTAATACAGCATGTAGGGAGATACTAGCAGAACAAGAACAGACCCTTGATATGACCTATTAGTGAAATGTGTGTGGTCAAGAAGAAAACAGTGTGGGTTTTATTTGGTTGGTTTGTTTGTTTTTTTCTTTGAGCTTATGTGATTCTATGAAGGACCATTGAATCAAGATTGCTTGAAAATTAATGACACACTTTTATCACAATTTTTAAGACAAGAGTGGAGTTATATGTAACAGGTGTCCAGTCAGAGTCCTATAAATATTATTTTATCTTTGCACAAGCATAAAGGATTTGTTTATCTGTTCATAGTACAACTAACTGAGGAAAAGGTATTCTAGACCTCTGAGAATCACACCTACCTTGAACTTGTATATCCCAGACTTCTCAGTGTATGGAATATCGGGGAATACTTCATGGATAATTATCTCTTCTTTTACATAAACACAAAACATTTCTGATATAAGGAATTAAGAAGTATTCATACAATCCAACTGTAGACATTTATGTAAGATTATTCTAACAGACAAACCTAGATGACTAACTGTCTGAAAGTGTCTGGTTCTTCCCATTGACTATATTTACTCTATGCAAATACAACAGCTTGATGAGGTACATAAATTTTGGACAACTGATATAACAACACAGGTGAAAGATGCATCTACAACATCTAATCTCATGTTCTGTCCCCAAGAGTGGTTAATAACTAATATTCAGATAAATAATATAAACCCAGTCTATATCTGATGTTCCATCTCATCTTCTGAAGATGGTGGTTGCTAAAAGAAATGAACATCTAGATCATAAAATTTAGTGACCATTTATAGATTTATAAAAAATAATTTAAAAATACACTATCTAATATATATTAATGTTTTTGGCATTCACAACATCTCTTGGCAATGTGTTAACTAATTTGATTACAATTGGGGTGGAAAAAAAACCCACTTTTTATTTACTTTCAGTCTGTCAAATTATGCATAATTCCATCTTTCTAAACCTTGTGAAGCTGTGAATTACTACTCTTTATTCATAAATACACCATTCATAATTTTATCGTCTTTCTAATGTACATCCTCACATCCACCACTTCTAGCTGCTTATTTAGTACCTTCTCGGGTGGCAGGCATCTGATACATTAGTTTTTTCTTCTTTCCCTCTTCTGTAACTTTTTTTAATTCTAGTATATCTTCTGTGAATTGAGTGAGAAGGTCAGGATATATTTGATTTTCAAGATGCAATTCCAACAAGGAACCATGGAGTGGCAAAACTATGTCTTATTTGCTCTTTATAATAATTTATAATACTCTGGTGAATTGATCCCATCTGGCAGCTAACCCCCACCCAGTCACTCGCTCATTCCCACTCAGCAGGATGGAGGAGAAAATGGAAAGAGCAACAGTGAGAAAAAATTTGTGGGTCGAGACAAAGACAGTTTAACACATAAATCAAAATTGAAAGAAAAGCAAAACGAGGAATTTATTCCTGAATTTTCATTGGCAGGCAGATGTCCAATCACTACTTGGGAAGCAGAGTCTCAGCACATGTAACAGTTGATTGAGAAGACAAATTATATTATCACAAACTACCCCCTTCCTCCTCTTTTCCTTGACCTTTTATTGCTGAGCACAATTTCATACAGTATTTAATACACTTTTGGTCAGCTGGGGTCAGCTGTCCTAGCTTTGTCCCTTCACAACTTCTTGAGTATACCCAGCCTATTCACTGGGATGTCAGAGTTCAAACAGCAACAGAACTAAAAGAAAGTCAGTGCTGTGCAAGCATTGTCCAGCCACAGACAAAACACTGGTGTTTTAACACGACTGTTTTTATCATAAATCCAGAATACAGTACCATGTGGGCTGCTGTGAAGAAAATTAACTACATTCCAATCAGACACAATACAAACATACTTGGCTTTATGGCTTCTGTTCTACTGCTTGCAGAAGACTATGTGGAACAACTCTAAGACCCTTTTCCTGAACTATGAAAATTAATGAACAACATACCATAGATTCATATAATGGTTTAGGTTGGAAGGGACCTTAAAGATCATCTAGTTCCAAGCCCCCTGCCATGGGCAGGGACACTTTCCACTAGACCAGGTTGCTCAAAGCCTCATCCAGCCTGGCCTTGAAGACAGCCAGGGATGGGGCAT
Organism: Eurypyga helias; assembly: GCF_000690775.1. NCBI lineage: Eukaryota > Metazoa > Chordata > Aves > Eurypygiformes > Eurypygidae > Eurypyga > Eurypyga helias. Next base: position 28,254 of record NW_010269972.1, read on the forward strand.
CCACAGCTTCTCTGGGCAACCTGCTCCAGTGCCTCACCAACCTCCCTATGAAGAACTTCTTCCAGATATCTAATCTAAACCTCCCCGCTTTCAATTTAAACCCATTACCCCTTGTCCTGTCACTACAGGCCCTTGTAAAAAGTCCCCCTCCAGGTTCCTTGTAGGCCCTTCAGGTACTGGAAAGCTGTAATAAGGTCTCCCCGGAGCCTTCTTTTCTCCAGGCTGAACAAGCCCAACTCTCTCAGCCTTTATTCATAGAAGAGCTGCTCCAGGCCTCTGATCATCTTTGTGGCCCTCCTCTGGACTCACTCCAATCAGTCTATATCCTTCCGATGTTGAGGGCTCCAGAGCTGGATGCACCACTCAGATGGGGTCCCACAAGGGTGGAGTAGAGGAGGACAATCACCTCCCTCGACCTGCTGGTCGTGCCTTTCTGGGTACAGGCTAGGATACAATTGGAAATGTGTGTGTATATTTATGGGTGCTTCTTCTCTTCAGTTCTGATTTGCTTATAAAATACTGAGTTGCACTTTTCACTTGGTGTTTCAAACTTCTGACGTTCTTCCGAAGATTTTTAGTAACATTTTAGTTTTTATTTCTTTAATTTATCATTAAATCTTGTTGCCTTGGTTTTTACTCCCTTTTCCATGTACTTTATAAACATGTTAAGAAGTCCACACTAGTTTTGGAGAACTTCATTGTACCGTATGCCCACTATGAGAAATGTGAATTCTTTCCTTCTTTAATTCTAGATACATACTTTTTGTTATTGAAAGACTTTCTCTCTTATTCTGTGACTGTATATTTAATTAACTTGGTAGCAAGACAACTAGTTAAGTTTTTTTCTTAATAGATCTTCGTATGTTATGGCTGTATCTGCACTTTGTCATTGACTGTAGCATATCTTGTGATCCTCTTCCAGTGGTATTCTAGTTAATTTTGAAATCCGCCACAGCTTTTAGACAGCCTGATCACTTACTTTTTATCTCTGTAGGCAGTAGCAGAGGAGAAGATAACAGAATGATTCTTGAAACTCTGGTCTTCTACAGAACTAAGTGCAATTGCAAACATATAGTCTGGACGTGGTACTGGGAAACCTACTGTAGCTGTCCCTTTTTGAGCAGGGGAGTCGGAAAAGTTGTGTTAATGTTTAAGTGAAAAAAATTATTCTCTGTCCACTTGATTTTTTTTGGACTGTTCTACATTTTGAAAGATTTTATTTTCTTTCTTTAAAACTAGTTCTTTTCAGTAGATTTAGGGTTTGTTTCTCCATTTGCCTCTAGTTATTTGGTTGTTTAGTAGTATGTACTTCCTCAAAGCCTCTAACATGCTGAACTTAAAATTAGGTATTTCACAGGGAAATTTGATAGGTGAGCCTTAACCTTTCCACAAAGAAGATGAATATGAATACTTTATGCATATTAGAACACAGAACTTTGAATTCATCTGTCTGCTCTTAAGAATTGGATCAAGACATTCTTTTACTCTTGTGAATCCTCTAATGAGTTTCAAAAAGAAGCATGATCCCCAAATGTTCAGGTTCTTTAGCAGTTGTGCTTTCCTCTCTATACAGGTCAACCGGTAGAAGAGTCTGTATTATTGTGATTTCCATGGCACAAGAGTAAGAAACAATTATTCTGTCCCACATAATAGCTAAAATTCAAACACTGTAGTGTTGCAACATGATTTTGATTATCAAGGTGATACTCATCTCTCATTGACTGTGTTATATGAAGTTTATTATGCATTCTAAGTCAGTTGTCTTCATACCTTCTAATGGCAACAATGAGAAAAATATATAGCTCGCAAGAATAATTCAATATCCTTGCAATGGGAAAATAGATTTTGCAAAGCTCTTAGTCTTTCTCTATTGTATCACAAAAAGAATAGAGTAATATATTAGACGGTCTAGTCCTAAATTTTAACCTAAGATTCAGACGTCTAAATTTAGGAGACAGACATCCCTTCACTATGGAATCAGGCATCCTGTTTTCTCACTACATCTGCATTGATTACAAGGAGTCATTAATAGCCTGCAACAGATGAGATATCAGTCATTCTGGCCAAAGGCCAACAATGCAATTAAGATCATGCCTAACATTAATCAACAGAACTGTCTTCAGAAAAACTACTCACAAACTTGAAGTTAAAAAGACATTTAAAAAACGCAAGGAATCAAGTATTAAAGAAAAGAAATCTGGACTTCAGAAATTTGGTTGGTAATAACTAGCAAGTGTAAGAACATAGGGTAGATGCACTATGGCTCATATAGGTAAAAGACTGTGTCCCGTGTTGCATGGAAAAAGAGACACTGTGAGGTTATCTTTGACTGAATAGTAAATGGAGACTCCAATACAGATGTCGCTGTATATAAAAATTAAAAAGACAGCCTGAATGCTGGTGGAAATGATACTGAGTGGGAGCCAGTAATGTGTCCTTGCAGCACTTAAGACCATCAGCATCCTAGGACGCATTAGGAAAAGCTTTGTCAACAGGTGGAGGAAGGTGATTCTTCCTTTCTAGTCAGCACTGGTGAGACCACACCTGGAGTGCCGTGTCCAGATCTAAGCTCCCCTATACAGGAAAGACATTGATAAGCTGTGGAGAGTCCGGTGGAGGCATAAAAAGACAGTCAGGTTTTAGAGCAACTGAAATACGAGGGGATGATGAAGGGAAAGCACCTGTTTAGCCTGAACAAAGGAAGTCTCAAGGGGGAGAATTATTGCTGTCTATAGCTTATTAAAGAGAAGGTGTAGATAAGAGAGATCCAGATTTTTAGAATTATACAGTAGAAGAATGCAAGACAACAAAACTGAGTTGGAAGATGGAAAACCTGTATCAGGTTTGTTTTTTTTTTTCATTATGGGAGTTATCAAACAGTAGAACGAGTTGCCCAGATAGGCTGCAGAATCTTCATCTTTGAATATTTGAATATATGAAAAAATATTCAAGACTCAGTTGGAAAAGACCATAAATAACCTGCTTTAACTGTGACATAGCTCTGCTTTGAGCAAGGAGTTTGTCTAGTTGACCTCCAAAGGGTCCCTTCAAGCCTCAACTATTTTATGATTCTATCCTACTTGCATAGCTGAGGTTATGATATTGAATTTGTACTTAATTACAAATTTTTGGAATAGTAGTTCATGGCTGGACATGGTAAATTTGTTGACCATATAGGTATCACTGAATATGCAAGAATAGCACATATTGCAAGATTAGTTTCCTTTATAACACTGGCTTCTCTGAAAGGCTCTAAACAGCTTGGAAAAATTCACGCTAAAGTATATAAAATTTAAAATTCTCCATGAGAGAAATATGAGTAGCCAATAAATAGAATGACCAATATTAGAACATTTTAAAATGTCGTTAATTATTGGAAGGGGGTATGTGTGGAAAAAAGTTCCAGGACTTTGCTTTTGGCCATGTATAGATTAGAATACAACTAAATAAACTGCTGTGCTTGTTTCAGGCAGGAATGAGCTCCTCTTCCACACAGTGCAGGTTGGCCTAGGGCGGCCCAGAGACTTGTCTCATTCCATTGTAAGTGAGGTTGAGTGTGCATATGTTCACTTTTGGAGGTGGGAAGTGACCAGGTGGGTGGGGTGGAGTGAGTGGGGAGCGGGGAGGGCTCCTTAAGACTTGGGCTAGCTTGATAGTTTGGTCATTAGCTCTTTTGTTAGCTCTTGGAAGGGTTGTAAGTGGTAGGGTCGGTTATTTTGATAGTGGGTGTGGGCGTTGGCACTTTTTCTCCCTGCCCTGGGGCTCTCAGGCTCTGGGACTGCTCCCTGCTCTGGCACCTGACTGTGTATCAGTCTGTGTGGTGAGCTACTGTATCATATGTTCTATTTACTATTATCCTAATCACTTATTAGTACTAGTATTGTTAGTGCATGTATCACTATAATTTTCATTTATATTATTAAATAGTCCTTATCTAAACTTTATGAGCTTTCCTTGTATTTTCCTCTGTCTCTCTTCCTGTAGGGGGGGAGATGAACAAGAAACCGTGTGGTACTTAATTGCCAGGTAAGGCTAAACCACGACATCTGCAGTAGTGGGTGTGCAATGATTGCATAAGTCTAGGGATCAAAGGAGGGTGGACCACTTGGAAAAATGTTAGCTCAAAAAAGGGAATAGTTCAGTAATCCTGTGCATCTTGACTGGCAACAACAGAAAGGAGCACCAACCAAAAGAGATTCAACTGACACATGTGTATCCATTCCTCCTTACAATTTAAACACAAAGCCAAAATTCCCTGCAACAGACTTGCTTTACTCTGGGCACGCAGCCACATTAGTTCTAATTCCAAATCTATCATCAGCAACTCTTGGCTACTTCAGTCTAAGCATTTGTACTGCTGTAGATATTTTAAATTATGAATGCATTTACTAAGAGATGTCAGAAGGAAATTAAATAAAACTGTCCTTGGCAGTGACTAATAGGTTATTGTTTCCATTTTGGCATGACTTATTTTGGTTAGTCTTTTTTCATATTATGCTGTTGTTTCAATAATTAAAAAATAAAGTAGGAATTGGAGTTGACTATAAGACACAATGTTATTTTAAAAAGAGAACACTTCCATAAACTTGGAACAACAAGAAAGCAAATGCAAATGAAGCAGCTGTGAGTAATAAATTTTATGAACAAGTTAGCAATGCAGAACTTTCTATTCTTCCTCTTTTACTTAATCATGAAGGATTAGCAGGAAGAAAGACCACATAGAAAGTCACCTAAGATCTGGGGGTTTTCCATGGAAAGTGTGACCAGGTGGTCTTGTCCTATTGTTTATTCAACCGTGTATGGTGATTTAATTTTTGAAAAATACAAAACATGTTTTCCTTCCCACGTACAGGAAGGTTACAGATTTGTGAAAAAACCTCAAGCAAGATTATTGCTCACTATGCCTCATGGTAATCATAGTGATTACAGATTTTAAGGAAAATTTCTTGAACTTGATCATTGCTGAGACAGAGTACACATAATACTGAGATTAATTCTGAATCATATAATGGCAATTATGCTGTCTTTTGTCAGTAGAGAGTCAATTCTCTTTTATGTGTTCTTGCAGGGCCAGGGGTTCTGGGCCAGGGGTGGACTCTCTCTCTCCGAATCTGTCTTACATTTGGTTGGCCAGTGGTGAGCAGTTGTGTAATTTATTTTCATTTTCATTATTTTCATTACATATTATTAATATTGTTGGTATTATTGGTATCATTTTTTTAAATTTCATTTACTTTGAATTATTAAATTGTTCTTATCTCAACCCATGAGTTTGTCTTTCCCTCAGATTCTCCTTCCCTACTGGTGGAAGGCAGGGAGGTGAGAGAACAGCTGTGTGGTAATTTGTTGCTGGATAGGATTAAACCACTACAGTGCTGTATGAACCAGTCCTTCTCACAGGACCTACTAATATCCTTTTCCCTATTTGCAAACACTTCTTGCATTCTTCTATGTGAGGCTTTTCTTTAACCTGCAGTATTAGATAATCTCACTCTTCAGTTTCTCAAGCAACTGGAAAGAGAGAAGTGAAAGGAAGTTAATGTAAGAAGAGAAATACAAATGGGAACATGCAAGGAAAGCTGTCAAAGTGTTATGAAGTGCAGATCTCAATCTTCCAGTTTTAAGGAGGAGGAGAGACCATATATCTTGGCTAAATTTTAGTCACACTGAGTACAGCAAAGGATTATGGGAACTGTGAGATAGTGATGTGTTTTCTGGTTTGCAGCTAACCCTAGAACAACCCACCACTGTGTCCTCTGGCATAAAACTGTGTTCATCAGCAAAGACCCTTCCATTCCATCATTGCTTTTCAGAACAGTTTCTATTATGTAGGCATGAACTTGTTCTTACAGGTATGTCTTTGATTTTAGGTATATTAAAATGCCTTTTCTCTGAATGGACTTTGCTCACCCAATGGTCCAGTTATCTCTCTTTGATTGATTTGATCTTGCTATTTCTCCTCACTGTATCAGCCCCTTTTACATGTGCAAGTGTTATCAGTAGTGATTTATATTTCTGTCCAGATTTTTAATTAACAGCATTGCAGGTAGCCAGAACACAACTAAAAATAATCCCTATCAGGTGGTGATCTTTCTTAGGTAAATAGTTATTGAGCTATCCTTGTTAACTCTTCTAAATTATTTCAGCATACACCTTTTTCTACACTTGGACAGTGCTATTAATCAAATTAGTGTGTGATAGTCACCTGTTTAACAAAAATACTGTGAATCTACAATGTATCTGCATAATTTCTATATTAACCACACCTGTAATCTCATCAATGAGAAAAATTAGATGTTTTTCTAATTTTTTTGGCTCTAAAGCTAAATTGACTGGTAGCAGTTACATTCCTATACCTTAAGTCTGTCAGATGAATCAATGTGTCTCAGCTGACAAACAGAAATTGCTTTCACAGTCCTTCCTCATTAAGGAAACCACAGTCATCTCAGTGTGTTGGTTACCCTGACTTGTCACTGTACTCATATGATCCTTTGTAAAGCTATCTGAAAAATTCCATTTCTTATTCTTTTTCTATTTCAGCTGAAGTGCGCTTTTCAGAAAAGTACCTTTTGATTGCAGAGATTTATTATGTAGTACAGGACAGACTGTGTGTTTGTGGATAAGGAACAACAGAGCAGCCAGGGTGCCAGGGTGACCGAGGGACCCCAGGGTCCATGAAGGCAGGACCTGCAGCCAGGAGCAGAGCAGCTGTGGGACACAGGGGCAGCTTCAGCCCCATCCCCAGACATTTGGCACCTCCATGGAAATGAGGATGGACAGAGACCCAGAATGTGGGCTTGTGGGTGGGGGGTCAGGATCAGGCCAGGTGAGGGGAAACAGGGTCCTGTCGCCCAAATGGCCAAGCAGAGCTCTGGAGAAGGGGACAGGAATGGGCCAAGGCCAGGCTGATGTGGCAGCCCATGTGTGAGTCTTTGAGTCCAGATCAGTGGGACCACAGACAAACAAAGGCAGGGTGACAGGCCCTGGCTGAGATGAAGACCCCAAGAAAAGAGGGAGAGATCCTGAAAAGACTTTTCCAGCCCTTTTCCCAATAACTTTTCACATCAATTTCCAGCCAGAAGGTTGCATATGAGTCTGCTTACTCAAATCCAAGGGACATCAGTGTCCCAGTGCAAGCTCTTCTCCTAGCCATGTTTACACAGCAGCACTATCTGTCAAAAAGATGCCTCTGCCTTCAGATCTGGAATGTCAAAAATAGGAGAGAAATTGTGTTTTTAAAGGAAAGAGGGGTGGGAGGAAGGTGCCAGTGGGAATGATTGCAAGCACAGGCAATACGACCTGCTAACAGGAAAAAGCTAGCTCAGAACAATTTTTAAATTTTCCCACCTTCATTTCTTGGGTGCCAGGTCCTGTTGTATCATAGACTAGATATGTGGTGAAACTCCATGAAGCTGAAAGTAAGGCATCACAGAGTGTTATAATTAATTATAGAAAATTTATCAAGTATATTAAATACTTTAATTACATGACAGAAATGGAACATACCAATCAATATAATTCTATACTCTTGTTGCAAAATCACTTTAGATTAAATGGTTATGACATTGAAATATAAAAAAAAAAAAAAAAGTCTGAAAATGCCTCCATTTGTTAGAATAATTTCCAGCAGATACCCAACTTCCAAGAATCTTCAGTGTCTATTGTTCATATAACTCCTTGCAGAAAAGAGATGTTTTGGTGATGTGTAGTTTTTAAACATATCTAATCTCATTCGATTCTTGACCAACTTGGTCTTCCCAAAATATCTTCACTCGCATAGAAAGTTCCTCTCCTCACTTGTCTGAGATTCACAAATTTATTGCTAAAATAATTAAATTCTGTTCATTGCATGTTCTCTGGCAAATGGTCCCACATAGTAATCTGCAAGGAATTCTTTTGTGTCATCTTTTGTGTCAGAACTGCAGAACTGCAGTTGCAGAACTGCCAGTATAATCATATAATGAACACACATGCTAATACAAAATTACATCCATGCAAACTACTGTGGCTTTTTTAACCAAATTCTGTCTTTAAAGATTGTAAATTCGTAACTGTACTGGAACTTGCTATCAGACTGTACAGAGCTTTTAGATGAGGTATCATAAACATGATTCACTCCTACATTTAGGTAGTTTGCTTGGTCTTCCTTGTCAATAGTGTTTTTTGATCAAGAGTCCATTTGTTTTAAGGGTAGTTATCGTGAAAAAGCTTTGAACCATCTCCTCTTCCATTAGGCAACACTAAGACTGCTTTATTTATATTTGTTACTAGTTTTATTGCTCTTGAAACACTGCTTATTTCAGCACCCTCTAGCATTATTTTCTTAGCTCTATGTCAAAATGCTGAACAATACTTGCAAACCAATTTGTATTCTAATTATATGACTTGCAAATAACCTTGTAAAGTTGGAATCTTGCCAGCATTTTAAAGGATTTATGTAAATGCTTTCCATATATGAAGCTAGAGAAAACTAGCATCTTGTATATACAGAAAGGCAAATTAACCTCTGAAATTTCTCAATCAAACAAAACAGTTCTTTTGAATGTTTAATTTATTTGTAAATAATATTTAAATAAAGCCTCAACATAAAATAGAGAACATATCTTTTGTCACTGCTTTTTAAATCTGGAAAAAAATAATTTTGTTCTATTTAATGAAAAATTCACTTGAACGTATTTGACACACTGTAGAATTTACATGTGTGTTCTTTGTGTTATTCGAATCTCCCTTCAGAGTTTGTGGGTACTCTGGATTTTCTGGGAGAGAGGAGACTGCTCCATGCCTAGTAAGCAATTGAGCCTGTTGAGTAATAGGAGGCACCAAAGACTGCAGGATATATCAGCAACCATGAAGAGTCTCTGTGAGAAGCTGCAAGACTAGCAAAAAGGAATGGTTATAAGACCAGAAGACAGAAAGTAGAGTACCAGAATCAATGGAAGAAATCCTCCTATGAACAAGAATTGCACAGTTAGCTCCAAGTTAGTCAATGAGATGACTGAAACCAACACTCAAGTTAGAGACCTGTTTGCAAAAGACACACTAGGCAGAGCAAGAACTCTTCTTGAGCCCTTTTTATATTTTTTTATGTTTTCTTTCTGTGCTGTCTTCCATGATCATGTCTTGTTTTATCATTTAAAGGCAAGAACTCTCTAGGAAGAAAAGATTTGGGACGATCCACCTTAAAGCTCTGGCTGACATATCTTTGCTTCAAGTGCCTCTGCTCATTGTTCATCTAATTCCTAATTCCCTTCAAAATACTTCTCTGAAGGTGCTGCATCACATCTTTTTTCTCCTAACAGGGAGCCATTTGTCATTGATATTGTCAAAATTGTACTAAGTACCTGGATTCACTCTCCATCTTTTTGACCCATACCCCTACAGTCTTTCTAAAATTGCTCTTATCAATCTTTATCTCATCACACTTTGGCCTGAAACTAAATAGAAAATATAGGATTGGACTAGATCCGCTATAGAAAAATCTGAAAATTTAGAAGATTTCTTTAGATTAAATACATGCATTAAAACACTATATTGCCTGGGAAAAGCCTCATGAAATTGAGGTTTTGCTTTCTCAGAAGGTATGTGTGGCTACAAATTTATTAAAACCCAAAGACTAGCTATGGATGTAACTCCATCTAAGATAGTTCAGAAGGGAGGAAAGGGAATAAAACCATAAAAAATTAGCACTGATGCATTATTGTTTCTTAGAAATGCAGAAGCTGTCAGATGGGCCCCAGAGTGAAAATAAAGTCTGGGATATAGTTCACCTTCCTATAATCATCTGAAAATTCTCTAAGTTATCTGTATTTCCTCCCTCTGTTTTCAAGTGAGAAACAGACACTCCCTGTGCCACATGCATAGTTGATTAATCTTGTGTGGTTTATAAAAAATGAATTTACACTAGCTAAAGGTTCAATGAATGAGCATATTTATACTATTTTGAAAAGAAAAGGGAGAGGTTGCTTCACTTTTTAAATATCATTAACAGTCCACATTTTCATAATTTACATGCTGAACCTTCCAGTAAATTAAAATGTTATGCAAATACTGTGCTAGCAGATGTCAAAATACAAAACTTCCAAAAATAAGAGATTAAACTTTTTTTGTTAATTAATTGTTTTGAAGAATCCTAATGTATGTTTGTATAGTTCTATAACATGTTTACATCTCAAATAGAGAATTTTTTTATTACATTGCAGGATGCTCAAATTACAGTCTAAATAGCAGTTTGCAGGAGGGGTGCACACCATATTCTTGAAATGGAAGGATGAAACATATTGATTCCAAGTTATCATATTGATAAATGTTGGTGGTGAAAAGCAGTCTCAAACCAAATAAAATGAAAAAGAGTGAGGAAATATCTTTGTGACACTTTAAGGGAGATAGTCACAGTGATATAAGAAAAACATCCACTCTGGTCTCCTGAGCAGCTACGAGACATAATAAAATACAGATGTGTATGTGAGAGATGGATTTGCTTCAGGTCCTGCTGAGGTCCAGGTCAGAAGGCATGTGCTTGCAGAGATTAGGAAGGATATCATATCAATATCTTACACTGAGAGCCAAAAACCTTGGTGGACTTCCTACTTCTGGGAACTCACACTGTTCAAAAAATACAAAATCATTAACATGCAAGATCAGTCAGCCCAGACTGTTTTAGCCTTACATAGGTTTTCCCTACCTTTAAAATGATGTGGAGTCTGCATCTGCTATTATCATCTTGGTAATGTGTATCAGATGTCACATTAATAATAACTCTGTGATCTACATCTGGTCTTTTTTAGGTAGGAGGTTCTGTGTCAGTTTATGTAATGATTTTCAAATGACCTCTAAAGTGTTTTATTGGCCAGACTAGATAAAACGTTAAATTTCAGCCAAGCAATTAGGCTGAATAACAATGATGAGTTCAACTTCAATGACTTTCATATGCTTTAGGACAAATTATGAAGATTTAAATTTAAATTTTATATGTTAGCACATGGCTTTGTCTAGTTCTTTTAGTATATAAATATTCTCAAGAATAACTATATTTTAAAAAAATAAAATCAGAAGTTTAATTCAAAAGTTTATAGAGATTATAAGCTACACATCATGGAAAATTAGCATTTGGTGTAAATTTCATGCCTGTATCTTGATGAGAATATTTGTAATAAAACCCAGCACCTATCTGCCATACTAATTTTATAACTACCCTTATTTAAATAATAACTTATTCAGAAGTTCTTATTGTGACATTTTATTTAACAAACAACTTTACCACCAGGAAGATCATTTCAGTATCTAATAAAACTACCTTTATTCTGTCTACTATGTAAATTCTTAGGACAGTTTTGAGGAAAGCATTTCTTTGCCACGTTCAGAATAAAACTACATTGCATCTTCACTACCCTGAAAATTTAACTCAATCTACTTAGTATTTTCCAGTGTAGCATAATATTCCAGGTGCATATTATTTATTGTATTTTTACCCCTAAATTTCAACATTGCTAACTTCAGGTCGACTATATTTAGACCTTCCTTCATGGATGAATCTAAGTGAAACTTTTCTGTCTACTTTTTATATTTTTGAGATCATCAACAACACCTTGTACAATGTGTGTCATTATATCATTCATGACATCATTGCACAAAGTCTCACACCTAATTATTTACAGCATCCCAGCTACAGTACTCAAGGATATGACTGAATTGAAGTATTTTTCTACTGGTTTGGAAGAATAAAGAAAAAAATTTGGAAAATGAAGTATGTAAGCAGAAAATAACTAATATAATGAAAATGTGTGGTACATACAAAAAATGTCCCCATTTCCTGTGTATTCAGAGCCAGAAGAAATACAATTACTTATGCTTTGAATCAATGATTCAATAATTTCAATCTCTGTGTACTCTCTCAGACTTTTAATGATACTGTTCTGCCTTCTCTGTATGGTTATTATTCCATTTATGTAGACTTAATATGTTTCTAACTTTTTGTTTTCCAGTGTTTGTGCTACAGATAGTTAGTCCAACTTTAAAAGTTAGTTTCAGATTCAGGATTGCTGGAAAACTGAATTAGGAATTTTGTACCTGATTTGTAATGTTCTAACAGAAGAAGCTGTATAGTCAAGCGACCTCAGTTAATACTGTTTAAGATAAGGATAGGATCGGCAATAAGCATTGGGCAGTTTGCTCAACTGTATATATATATTGATTTGGGAAGGGAAGGGCATTTAAAAAAAAAATAAAATGCCAGTGACAGTATAGATGAAGAAAAACTTGGATGTAATGTTAATGACTCAGAACCTAAAATTTCAGAATTACCAGTTTTAAGTCTAAGGTTGTTCTTAGTCTAAGGTTGTTCTTGATATTAGAATCATAGAATCATATAATTGTTTGGATTGGAAGAGACCTTAAAGATCATCTAGTTCCAACCCCCCTGCCATGGGCAGGGACACTTACACAAGGTTCCCCAAAGCCTCATCCACCCTGGCCTTGAAGACAGAGAGGGATGAGGCATTCACAACTTCTCTGGGCAACCTGTTCCAGTGCCTCACCATCCTCTTCGTGAAGAATTTCTTCCCAATGTCCAATCTAAATCTACCACCTTTCAGTTTAAAACCATTACCCCTTGTTCAGTCATGACATGCCCTTGTCAAAAGTCCCCCTCCAGCTTTCTTGCAAGGCCCTTCAGGTACTGGAAGGTTGCTTTAGGTTCTCCCCAGAGCCTTGTTTTATCCAGGATAAATAAGCTCAACTCTCAGCCCATCTTCACTGCAAAAAGTCAAAGTCCATCCTATATTGGGACCCCCAAAGCTGACCACAGTACTCCAGGTGGGGCCTTACAAGAGCAGAGTAGAGGGGAAGGACCAACTTCCTCAACTTGCTGGTTGCACTTCTTTTGATGCAGCCCAGGATATGGTTGGCTATTTGGGCTGTCAGCACACAATTACCTCTCATGTCCATCTTCTCATCAACCAGCACCCCCAAGTCCCTCTCCTTGTGGCTACTCTCAATCTATTCTCTGCCCAGCCTGTACTTGTGCTTGGGATTGCCCCAACCCATGTGCAGGGCCTTGCATTTGGCCTTCTTGAACTTCATGAGGTTCGCATGGGTTCGCCTCTCAAGCCTTTCCATGTCCCTCTGGATGGCATCCCTTCCCTCCAGTATGTTGACCAAATCACACACTTTTGCGTTGTAGATAAACTTGCTGAGACTGTATTCAATCCCATGATCCATGTCACCAACAATGATGTTAATCAGTGCCGGTCCCAGTACCGATCCCTAAGGAAAACAGGTTGTCACTATTCTCTACTTGGACCTCAAGCCATTGACTGCAACTTTGTGGAGTGCAACCATGTAGCCAATTCCTTACATGCCAATTGGTCTACCTGTCAAATCCGTATCTCTCCTATTTAGAGACAAGAATGTTTTGGGACAATGTCAGATGCTTTGCACAATTCCAGATAGTTGATATCTGTTGCTGTTCCTTTTTCCCTGAAAACTGCAACCCCATCATAGAAGGCTACTCAATTTGTCAGGCATGATTTGTCCTTGGTGAAGCCATGTTGGCTGTCACCAGCTTTGGCTTTGTAGAAAATTTAGAATTTGAACAACTTTTAGTGATAATAACTTCCATATCAGTAATGAAGATCAAGGCATGTGAATATCATGAATTATGGAGAAAGTGTATCAATTCCCACACCACTAAAATAAAGAAAAGGAAAAAACAAAAAACCAAAACCACCCATACTTAATATCCTGAGGTATATCTGTGGTTCTTAGAGAGAAAGAATTTGCAGATACTTAATTTTTGCTTTTTAATACTTGTAATCGATGTAATCAAACCTAAATTATGAGTAACTTTTAATGAAATAAGTTAGATCTTTGTTATTCATGAAGCTGAATTTTATATGTTGTCTGTTCAGTATGATGGGTGGGGGAAAAGGGGTGTCAGGCTAGATATCAGGTCTAACAATGTTGTCACCTTGTCTTGTCTCACCCCTCTAAGTATCTCAGATTTGTGCAAATCTGATCCGTGAAATGGGCAAGAATATGCCATTTAAATTACAGGGATTTAAGAAATTCAGGACATTAAATAACAGCTATTTGAATCTATATTTCTGAGAAAGGTGTTTCAATAACTATAAGCTGCTTTGCCCCATCATGCTTGCACCTCAATGGGAAGGAATATCTTGTTACTCGAACATTAGTTTTATATCTACTATAACTCCCAGGTTCAAAACTAACAAGATTGGCCTATTTATGGTGTTATTTCCAATCAGCTTGTCTCTTTTCCTCTTCTTGCCTCCTTGTACACTGTAGAGAAGATGCTCAATAGAATTATTTGTTGTGTGTGTAGGTACTGGAAATGCAGGAATAATGTAATAATAGCAAAAGTATCACTTAAATTTCCTCCTCCATATTGCTGTCAGGCAGCATTCTGTATTCTTGTTGCCTTATGCCCTTCACTACTTAGAAGCTGCTGCAGTTTTGTGATGTTCTCTGTGCATAATTTGTGAAGTGCTTTGGGATAAAAAGTGCCATATAAATGTAGGGTATTATTATAGTGTACTTTGCTTCACGAGCAAAGCTGCATCAGGAAGTTTATTTTATTGGGTTATCTCCTAGGTAACTGTGATTCACTGAAATGATAGTGACTAGGAGTCTTTAAATGGGACAGTAGTGGCACAACTACAACATAATGGGAATAAAATTAGATAGTGCCAAGTTGGGTAATGGTGATTAGCCATGTACTAAATGGATATAAAATTATAAGCTCTGACTTCTTAATACACATACATTTCCAATTCAATATTAAAGGCCATATTTTCCAAGATTCTTGGGAGGTTTTGGTAACAATAAGAAGTTACTGTGTTCTCATATTTAAGCCTCTACATTTCAGTTGTATCTTAAAATATCTCCCTGACTGTATTATCTCTAAGTTAAATGTCACAGGAAAATGCTTTGTTGTGTATATATAATATATCCACTTGTAGAAATTGCATGGTAATTAAGACCTGGTTTCAGCAAAGCAAATAAGGAAAAACTCACTTTCCTTGTTATTTCTAGAGGACAATTCACACATTTTAAGTTCATATTTGTATGCTATTATGAGAAGCATTTGTATAATCAGAGGCCATATTACTCCTCCAACTGAAACACTACACCAATATAAACCTCTGCTTTCTCTCATTTGTGCAACCTTTCTTCATCATTACTGTAACAACTCATTTTAAAAGACCTTAAGTGTACAGCAGCTCCCTTTTGCTGACTTACATGTCTAATGCTTAAGAAACAGGTCACTGAAAACAGACAACAGACTGTGCCAAGTATTCTCTGGGATACTGGATCAAAGTCAAACAACTTGTCCCTGATTACTATCGCTTGTTCTTATGAGCACCAGGGAACACAAGATTCTTACTACCTTCCAGAATACAGCTACAAGGTTCATATTCTGGTAACTGCTTGATTTTTTTCTATTGCTGGAAAAACATAAACATATCTAGGCAACAGAAATAATTCTCCACTTGGCACAATGGAAAAAGATTCCTGTGTGACAGTGAGGAAGCTGAGAAATATGTCAGTAAAATGTAGGCTGCTGCCATAAATGCAGCTTTAGTACAGGATACTTGCAGGTGAAAGAAATAATATGTCTAGAGAGATATCTAACAACCATGTGACAGCATCCTAGAAAACTTCTCATCTACTGCAGTGCTCTCATGATCCTCCTCTGTCATAAAAAATGGCCCTGGGTTGGAACAAAGGTTAAATCTTAAATTGGTTCTAGAGGAGTTTAAACAATTGTCATCCATAAACATTTATTTCTCTCCCAGTACGCTATCTGGATTACCAGAATTTGATATTTAGAACATATTAAGACATATGAAGAAGAAAGCATGGTGGCTTGCTAAGAGAAATTTCTAGTAGAATTCAACTGCTCAGATTTAAAGATTTAAAGGTATTAATCTAAGTCTGAGCAAATCAAATTACATGTCCTTATAGTAAATGGAGAGAAAAGAAAAATAGACATTTCTAGGGACAAGAAATTTCACCATAAGTTATTAAAGAGACATTTAGATTTCTAGAATTAGATCAGAAAAATACTGGTATTAATTTCCTCAAATGATTCCAATCCATTCAGAGGAACCAAATTAAACATTGAATAAACAGATAAGAATACAAACGGCAACAGAAAATCTGCTTGTAACATTCAAACATTATTTTGTTTTCATACACTCCTACTGAGAACATTTAAAAAAAATATTGTGTGGGAAAAAAATAAGATGATTATATAAAGCATTACAAAAATACACATATTCATCTGTTATTAGTAATGATACAGAATATATATAGATTTACACGCCTTGTCTCATTTAATTTTACAGTTTTTGCAGAGAGAATGTCTCAGATCTGGGTACACATATATATGATAAGATATAATAGGCATGCTGTGAGGGCTTTCAGCATCTGATGGAACTGATAAAATTTGGCCTCCTTAGGGAACTGATAGGCAGAGTTCCATGTGGTGTAGGCCTGGAGGGAAGAGGGGCCCTAAAAAGCTGCTGAGTATTCAAGGATCTTATCCTCCAAGCCCAGGAGCTGTGCATCCCAATGAAGAGAAAGGCAGGTGAAAATGCCAGGAGGCCTACATGGATGAACAAGCAGCTCCTGGACAAACTGAGGGACAAAAGGGAAGCCTATAGTGGGTAGAAGCAGTAGACTGGGAGGATTACAGGGAAGTTGTCTGACAAGTCAGGCATCAGGTTAGGAAAGCTAAAGCTAAATTAAACCTGGGCAGGGACATCAAGGCCAACAAGAAAGGCTTCTATAGGTACATAGAGGATAAAAGGAAGATGAAGGAAAATGTGGGCTCTCCTAGGAAGCAAACAGGAGAGCTGGCTTCCAAGGATATGGAGAAGGCTGAGGTGTTCAATGATTTTTTTGACACAGTCTTCAGTGGCAACAGCACAAGCCATACCTCCGGAGTTGCAGAAGGCAAGGACAGGGACTGGGATAATGGAGAGCCTCCCATGGTTAGAGAATCAGGTTCAGGAACATCTAAGGAACCTGAAGGTGCACAAGTCCATGGGACCTGATGAAATACATCCGCAGGTCCTGAAAGAACTTGTGGATGAGGTTGCAAAAGCTGTATCCACCATATTTGAGAAGTCGTG
>NW_010269972.1:45457-47903 GCF_000690775.1 Eurypyga helias
GAAAAGGGGAAATATAACCTCATCTGAAGAAAAAAGGAAAAAAAAGAGGACCCGAAAAACTACAGGCCAGTCAGTCTCACCTCTGTGCCTGGCAAGATCATGGAGCAGATCCTCCTGGAAATCATGCTGAGGCACATGGAAAAGGAAGAGGTGATGGGTGACAGTCAGCATGGCTTAACCAAGGGCAGATCTTACCTGACAAATCTTGTGGCCTTCTATGATGGAGTCACAACCTTGGTGGATAAAGGAAGGGCAGTTGATGTCATTTACCTGAACTTGTGCAAAGCATTTGACACTGTCCCGCACATCCTTGTCTCAAAATTAGAGGCATAGATTTGATGGATGGAGCACTCAGTGGACAAAGAACTGGCTTGATGATCGCACTCAGAGAGTTGTGGTCAATGGCTTTATGTCTGAGTAGAGACCAGAGATGAGTGGCGTTCCTCAGGGGTCTGTATTAAGACTGACACTGTTTAACATCTTTGTCAGTGACATGGACGGTGTCATTGAATGTACCCTCAGCAAATTTCTGAAAGACACCAAGCTGTGTGGTACAGTTGACATGCTGGAGGAAAGAGATGCCATCCAGTGGGACCTTGACAGGCTGGAGAGATGGGCCTGTGCCATCCTCTTGAAGTTCAACAGGGCCAAGTGCAAGGGCCTGCACCTGGTTTGGGGCAATCCCAAGCACAACTAGAGTCTGGGCGAAGAATGCACTGAGAGTAGCCCCAAAAAGAAGGACTTGGGGGTGCTGGTGGATGAAAACCTGGACATGATCTAGAAGTGTGCACTGGCAGCCCAAAAACCCCCAAAAAAATGTGACTGTTTCACAATATACTCTTTTTTTTTTATTATTTCTTTTACAAACATTGCATGAAAATAAAGGTATAACTCATTGACGTTATGAGTAATATTAAGTAATATTAACAAGAATAATATTAATAAGAATATTAAGTATAGCTACTGACAAGAGTATCTGATTGTACAGTTTGACAAGTCTCAACAGCAAGTAATAGAGCTTTGCCAATTTGTATTAGCTGAAAATCTGGTTCTTCACATCCTTCTCTTAAGGAAGGTGCATTTAGAATTTTTTCCTGATGTCTAATCTAAATCTACTGTCTATCCATTTAAATCCATTACCCCATGCTCTGTCACTACAGGCCCTTGTAAAAAGTCCCCCTCCAGCCTGTAGGGTCACTTCAGGTACTGGAAGGCTGAAACAAGCTGTCCCCAGAGCCTTCCCTTCTCCAGGCTGAACAAGACCAACTCTCTTAGCTTGTCCCAGTAGGAGAGATGCTCCTGTACTCTGATCATCTTCATGGCCCTCCTCTGGACTCACTCCAACCAGTCGATATCATTCTTATACTGAGGGCTCCAGAACTGGACACAGTACTGCAGGTGGGATCTCACGAGGACAGAGTAGAGTGGGAGAATCACTTCCCTTGACCTTCTGGTTACACTTCCCTTTATACAGCCCAGGATACGGTTGGCTTTCTGGGCTTCCAGCGCACACTGACAGCAGCTTTTCACCAAGCAACATCACAACTCCTTCTCCTCAGGGTCTGCTCAAGTCTGTTCTCAAGCCATGTCCCTTTTTCTTAAACCATAGCTCAAAAAACTTCTAAGTCAGAATGCAATGTCTCAGTAAAGTACTTCTTTATGGCATCTAAGCCACAGAAGATCAAGGTGAGGACACTACAGATCTTTTCTATTGAACACATAATGTATAGAAATACAGAAAAACACAATAAACTGTTCTTGGTTTGATACCTGACGTTTAACCTTTAATAATTAATACACCCATTGTGTCATGTGAAATGAACAATTCACCAACTAGATCATAGAATCACAGAATGGTTTGGGTTGGAAAGGACATTAAAGATCACCTAGTTCCGACCCCCCTGCCATGGGCAGGGACACCTTCCACTAGACCAGGTTGCTCAAAGCCTCATCCAGCCTGGCCTTGAACACTTCCAGGGATGGGGCATCCACAGCTTCTCTGGGCAATGTGTTCCAGTGCTTCACCACCCTCTCTGTGAATAATTTCTTCCTGATATCTAATCTCAACATCCCCGCTTTCAATTTAAACCTGTTACCCCTTGTCCTTATAAAAAGTCCCCTCCCAGCTTCCTTGTAGGACCCCTTCAAGTAGTTGTTTTTGTCAGTCTATGGAATCTTGGTGGGTTGTTTTTCTTTCTCTCATTTTTAAGGAGAGCTGCTGTCTCTAAGAGTGTGAGTACAACAGGCCTAGGAATTGAACTCTACTACCTTCTGTATACACATGGGAAATGCATTATAAACTTCATCAGACTATGTATATTTGGCCAGAGAGTGAAGTCATCCTATTTTCAGGTCACCTTGTCCTGTTTTCAAATTAGTTTTTCATATCAACAGGAATTTTACTTCAGTAAGATAATACCCTAAGCAACCCCTTAAAATCCTATCT
>NW_010269973.1:0-19234 GCF_000690775.1 Eurypyga helias
GCACTCTGCCCCTGGAAGGCGGCCGCTGAGCAAAAGACACCATCTCAGCCCTCAGGCTGCCCGCTCTGAACAGCAAACAGGCCGAGCTCTCGCCCACCGACCTCCCCCCACACCCGCGGAGTAGGAGCACTAGAGAAGCCGAGCTGGACACGAGGGTTCGCTCAGCTCTGCAGCTTCTGTAGCACGAGCCATGCCCGCAGCGAGGTATTTCGGGCCTGCAAGAGCAACTGCAACATCTGCAGCGGGAAACTAGAGGAACAACGTATCCACCGCATAACTGTCCCCTACAAAACCTCCTGGAGTTCAGGGGGGCCGGCCTGCCTCTGGCCTCAAGTTCACCTCAGGCTGCACCTCAGATGTACCCTCTCATGGCACCTGCCTCTCAGAAAGGCAGCGCAGGAGATGCTAGAAAACTGAACAAAATCCCGGTGTGTTATTTAATGTGAGGCCCAGATACAGAGGTGGTGGTGAGTGGCCAACTGCAGCATCCCAACTTTTTATCCTAGGTGGAGAAAAGTCACGTGAAATCAGCCAGCTTCAGGTTGGGAAAGATTTGAGTGGCAGTGCACAAAGGACAGGGGTTGCTCTTCACCCCCAAAAGCACCAAGCACACCCCTCGGCTCACAAACAGCAAAGAGTTAACAGTCACCTGCTGTGGGACAGCTCTCAGGTATTTGGGTTTATTCACCACATCCCTTCGTGCTTTCTTAGGACTGGAAAGGTAGGAGCGAATTCCAAACGTATTCCCTGCTTGGGACACAAAGGTGGTGTATAGGAATCAGATGTTCTGCTTTAACACCTTGCTCTACCTGCATTTTCGCTTCTCCAGCCCAGGAGATGGCCTTTTCCATCACCCCAGGCCTCCCACCCTCGACTACGAATCAGGAATTCACAGGTTTCCAGGGATGCTGAGCCCGTATCACAAGTGGGGAGGAAGCTGGCCAGCAGCACGTGAAGTGCAGACACCAGTGCGTTTCTGGGCTACAGTAGAGCACAGCGGTGGCTTTACTTCCTAGAAATCATTTCCCCTACAACTTGAAGTCAGCCTCAGGAAGTGAAGCCCATTTTACGACATTCAGCTGACTCACAGCTCAGACACAAGCTCGACAGAGCTCACTCCCAAATATCCTGGGCTCAACTGTTCCCACACTTCAGGTGAGTGGATGTTACCCACTGCAAGTTCCTTCTGAGAGGCAGTTGTGAAGGGGGGAGAAGGGTAACCTCCTACAACAGGTGGTACATGTAAATGGACCCATTAAGGTAAATAACCTTCCACTGAAAACACCAAAAGCACATGAGACACTATGCAAATGGCATACCCCCGAGGACAAAAACCCCCAGAGGTCTTTGTGGAACTACTGCCACATGTCTCCAATTTCACCTCGGATTTAAGCATCCTACTTCTAACACCAATAGAACACCTTAATTCAGATTTCTTGACCAAATGACACCCATTATTGCTCTTGCTGATAATCTGCACTTGAAGCATAAAGATTTAAATAAGATGAAGCATCGGTAGTTGTTTAAAAATAGACTTTTTAAGCAATATTTTGTGTGCAATATTCACAGAAATGCAGACAGCACTGTGTGAAAGTCGGATGTGTTTTCAAGATGCATTATTATAAAAGCTCTATATAGCTGCTGTAACACTTCAACCGCCCCTGAGGCTAATTTAGTTGTTAATAATTCCCAATTAAACGTACCCATATCCATTTTAGGATTTCAAATTTGACTGAAATTTTCATACATCCCGAATACCATCCAAGTTTACGCTAGATGGTTACAGTTACTTGGCAATTTATATCCCCACAGTATTTCAAGTTTGTGTGTTTAAGGGGAAACACTGGACATGGAGAATCCTATTCAAACACCTGCAAACATCACATAGAGCACATGTGATACAACAGACAGTTCAGAATTCTTTATTATTAACGTTGGTTAAAAATGACCAAAGACAACACCAGAGAAATAAAAAAAGGCCACAATCCAGTTAAAATTAACAAAACGCAAAACTCAAATGTATTTACAAACTATGAAACAAAAAGGCATATAGTTCAGTTTGCAAAAAAAAAACCCCAAACGATCCTTTAAATACAAAACTAGCAATTCGGTAATTGTACTTCTGCATTCCTAGCAAATAAACAATTCCAGTACTTCACACTTTGCCCACATCAAGGTTAAGTTGATAAAAATCTGGAAATTTCATTATTCGAGAAAAGTAAATAAAAACACTCCGAGCAAAACAATAAATTAAAGCAGCAAGCAAAGCATTTGCAGCCTCTTGTTAACAGTCCCAGCGTGTATTTTAGACCACGAAATGCTATCACCAGCAGGTGAAAGTCTGGTTAAATTGCATCAAAATACTCTAAAATACCTAAAGAGTATCAAAGTTCTACAAGCTCGAATAAAAATTGAAGTAAGTGGGATCGGACAAACAGGCACTTTCCAGTTTATATTTTAAAATGAGCTTTTTTTCATTCATGTAACTTTCTTGGGTCTATTTACTATAATTTACTACTACACCAGGCTTCTGTATGGCCCTCAGTTAAAGTTTAGACTTCTGAGATTCTTCAAAGAAAAATTTGCCTTGTATGTAAAATGGTGCAATGCAGCAATGGCTAAACCGACAAGGTCATTTTTCACAGCACAAAAAACCTAAAAACTGAAATTCAAAAGCTGGAAAAGCAGAATACAGAAAAAAGGTCTGCCCTGAATAAAGGTACAGTACCTTTTGACTATGACATGGGCCCTTAAGTCACAACACAACTTTCAGAAATTGCTCCCAAAAAAAAAAATTAGGGTGTGGCATGCTAACAATCTCAAGGTCATTCCTTAAAAAGGAAGCAAAAATCAGTAAAATGTTTTGTATTAAGCACTGACAGTAACCCAAGGCTGTCAAAGTAAACAGGGTATTCGCAGGTTTTACCCCCCCAAAAAAAAAAAGTAAGTTGATAGATCATACCTCGATGCATTGCTGTGGACTGAACCCTCCTCTCCTTGGCTTTTGTCCTTATTTCTCATCATCTTTTTATTCTTAAATATTAAGAGGGGGCCAGGGGTGTCTGTCTGCTTTGAAGTCCTGTGCCCAGGTATTTACTGTCAAAAGTTGAAAGAAAGGTAAGGTCCCAGTTCGTTTTCACTGCCTTTCATTATCAGGAACGAAGTCCTGACGCTGCAATGATATTGTTACAACAATACACAACACTGATCAACACGGCAAACCCGAGATTTAAAACAAATAATCGGTTTTAGAAGAAAAAAAATCCGAGAATAAACACAGCACAGGAGCATCCTGCAAACTTTCCCAAAGTAACACTGGATGCAAATAATCTCTGTATCTTATTGCGTCATCTCAATACAGCTCAAACCGGTCGAAAATCAAAGTACTCAAAACAGCAGAAATGTACAAATTATTATTATTAATTGCTCACCTACCTGATCCATGCACCGCCGCCAGGACCAAGTCGATATTAGTTTCGGGTAGTGGAAAAACATTAGATCCAAAATATTTCGTTATAATGACAAAATACGAATTTCAAAGAATGAAAAAAAAATATATCTGTATATTCTAATCTCAAAAATAGGTTGCCGATAAAGCAAAAGAAGCGCTAATTAGTAGAAAAACGTCCGGGAGAAAAAGCTCATTAGGAGAGCGCACAAAAATGGAGGTACGCCATGGCTTCTAAGCTGGAAAAACAACGACCTGGGCTCTCTCCACGGCTGCTTCTTTCCAGCAAGGCACGAAAAGGGAGCCCTCAAAAGCTGCTTTTCTGCCCGAAAAAGGTCCGCTCGGCCCCCGCTTCGTGCCCAGGAGAGGCAAGGGGCTGGGGGGGCCCCCTGAGGCTGCCCGAAAGTTAGGGAAAGTTGCGTAAAGTGTTGGGGAAGGCACGGAGCTGAGCGCGCTCTCTCTAAGGCACAGCCGCCATCTAGAGCTCCTTCCCAGCTCTGAGCTCTGCCTTTGATTGACACTCTCTACATTTACCCCACAACTCAGGTGATGTACCATAGACCCACCCCTTCATTTCTACCAAAAAAAGAGATAGCCTCCACCTAAAGGGTGCCTGCTACCCCCACAGCCCCGGCTCCTTCCAACTACCCCAGCTGAAGGGGCACCTTAACCCCATGTGGCTCAGACACCCTTTTGAAACCAGAAAGAAATTGAATTTGTGCCTTTTGTTTTAAAGATTTGCTAAATATTTCAGTGCCTGGGCTAAAATTACTTCCTCCCTGGACAGGAAGTGGTGCTCTTACAAGCCATTTTGAAAGAATGGAAGTGGAGCTAAGAGCCATGCAGGCAGCAACAGCCCACCTTGGGGCTCACCCCACCCAAAGGGTGGCTTTTTTCCAACTCAGTGCCAGTATCCCCAGACAATGGCTCCACCATTCCTCACCCCACACTCGCACTTAGAGCTGGGGACAAGAGCACCCCGCTCTCCCCAGAGCCCCAGGCGGGGCTGATGACCCCCTCCAGCTCGACAGCGCCTCCCTAGTGGTATTCCCCCACCACAAAAACCCAACAGCTACACAATTTTCCTCAGGTATGCAAAGGCACTACTGTAAAACAACTCGGACACCATTAAAAGGACCATTAAAAGGGGATTTCGAATCCCCATTCTTAACCCGTCAGCGTTCATTAACAGATTTTAACACAACAAATTCATTTAAAGCCGTGTAACAGCCGAGCTGTAGAACTGGAAACCAAGCCCCATCTCAAATACAACACGCTAGGATTGAGAAGATGCACCACAGAGGACACAGAGGAGATCCAAGCATCCCCATACCGCGCGTATCCTGCTACCAGTTGTCTCCCCGCAAGCAAGAGGCTCCTTAAAGCACCAGGTCATCCTGCGCGCTCGCAAGCGTCACACCACCACAGCGAAATCAGACCTTGGGGGACCACTGAGGGGGAAGGGGGCAATGGGCTAGTTTGGGCTTCTCTGGGGGCACCTATGGCACAG
Source organism: Eurypyga helias (assembly GCF_000690775.1). Classification (NCBI taxonomy): domain Eukaryota; kingdom Metazoa; phylum Chordata; class Aves; order Eurypygiformes; family Eurypygidae; genus Eurypyga; species Eurypyga helias. Next base: position 4,959 of record NW_010269973.1, read on the forward strand.
CATCCCAACAGCCCAAAAACATCGGCATCTACCAGAAGAACTGAGACAGTCCTGGCCAACTCCTCCAACACACCTGCCATTGACATCCTCCAACAACCCATCATCTTCCCACACCAGGAGGGTCAGGAAGACACGCTCTCTTGCCACGGTCCATTTTGAAGAATTTTGGTTTAACGACCATTTGCAGAAGACCCTCTGCACCTGAACTACCACTAAAAAACACAACGCAAGACCATGCCAAGCAGTTTGGGGCAGCACTAAGGAAATCCCCTTTAGCTTGGTCCCAGTATCCAACTCCACCACAGAACACATGGCAAAGCCAAACTTGAGCGAGCCAGCCTGTATCATCGCAACAGCCGGATTAAACAGGTACAAACAATCCATCATGGCAAAACCAGCTATTTACAAAGAAATCAGAGCAAGCCAAATGGTTAAACACACACAACAGGGCTTTGTTTGGTTTTAGAAGAAAGCCCCTAGGTTACCCCAGGACCAGGTCTGTCAATTGGGCCCTCCAGTGCAACAGACAACCATCAATTTCAGGTGAAACTTACAGCAAAGTGGCTACACATTAACTACCTGACCCGCGAGAAAATGGAAGTTGTTCTTTTAGCATTAGCTGGAAGTGGCTACACTTTAACTACCTGACCCGTGAGAAAATGGAAGGGAAGTTGTTCTTTTAGCATTAGCTGCATTTTACAATTCATTCACATCAAACATGTCATCTGCAGCGGTATCAGCAGTAACTCCATTTCTCCTCGTCAGATAGATGCTACAGTACCAGGCAGCTGAGCCTACACCGAACAGCGATGACGCAGGTGGGCATTTGTGCTCAACACAAGACTCAGTAAGTCTTTAGGAAGTATGTTGTTCAGGAAATCTGTTGAAAAGTTTCTGTACCCATACATGACCAAAGAATCATACCTAAAAATGTTACACAAAACATTCAAATACACTTTTTATTATCGTATTTTCCCAGCCTTCGACCGCTATCAGTTCCATCTTAAAATAACTTGAGAAAGTTCAGAAGTACCCTGACAATAGGCCAAGTACTGCAAAACCCCTAACAGTTCGCACCTGAATGCACAGTGAATGAAAATTCGTTGAAGTCATGGCAAAGCGAAGATAATTTGCAAATGAAAACCACATTTGAAAAATCAAGTACAGTAAAAATTTTACCTTGCCTTTAAAGTATTTCTCAATTTAACAGCAACCAAAAATGTAACCCACTTCAACATCAACACAATAAAAATAGAATTCAGCCAGAAAGGACAAACACAAAGCATGAAAGAAACCAAAACCTTTTATTAAGGCACTTAAAAAAATATTACATTTTCTCCAAAGATCTCTTACCAAGTCAATTTGCCTGTTAATGGCTACACAACCCGAGAGGAAAATTTTGCCACCCAGTCCTCAAACAGCTCCATCACTGGGCAGTCACTGACAGAGTCCCCTGATTATAATTCCATTTGGATAGGATGATCACAACCCAGATCTTCTCTGGTTTAACAACACGAGAGTCCACGTTTGAACATCCTTTTCTTGGACAGACACATCACAGCACTCATGCATTTGGCCACTTCCTCAACCTCTCAATCAAGAGTGGAACTGCCATCTTGGTGTCTTATTCGCAGACTCCTTTTGACACTCTTCATCTTACTGGATTCTTTATGGAAAATTAAAAGAAAAATGCTGTTGGAATACAGATCATATCTTTAAACTAAGACATTCAACTACTGTACCGTGAGGACAGTTTAAACATGTCACTGTGGTTTCATTCCAGGTTACACATTTCAGAACATCCACTTTTACCATGAACACCCGTCAAACCATCCATTGAAAAGGCAAAAATATACACTACAACCAAAATGATAAAGAAGTAGGAGAGGAATGATCAGAAGTTCAAGAAGCCTTTCAGTCTCCACAAATTCCATTTCAAGTTTCTCCATCAAGAAATCAACAGTGGGAAATGGGAGAGATTTGCTCTGACAACCATCTTCCTGGACTGACCCACCTCCAAAGACTGACACTGCTTAATGGAAACCCCAGGTCATTAAAATAAGCCACATCTTCAACTATTGTCCATGCCCCTTTCTTCAGAACCAACATAACAGGCGTGAAAACTGACTGCCTACATACAGATGGTGACTGGAGACTAGACACTCCACCATCCCAACCCAGTTTTCCAGCTCATGAAAGACACACAGTGCAGCAGCCAACACACACTTGGAAACACACGAGTGACTGACTTGGTTACTGGTGGGAAAGGACATGGCAGAATTCAGATGAAAACAGTGACAAGTTACACGAGCTGCCTTCAGCAAGGCCACCACACAACTCCAGATCCACATTCCAACTTTCCTCTTTGTGTAACAGCAACCAAGCCCACAGGTGAGCAACAAACCAAACTGATCAAATTACTTCCTCATGGATAAACACAAACCAAATCTCCCCAGCTTTATGTTTTTTTTTTCAAGAAAAATATGCTTGTGTACTTAAAAAATACTGCTCCTCCTAACATGCAAAAACTCAAGTACAGGAAGTGACAAAGTGTTAAGAACATCATTTTAAAACCAGTGCTAACTGGACAAGAGACTGCTGTATAAAAAAGGTTTGAAAATGTCTTCATGATTTTTGGTATCCGCACTCCAACGTCATTTATTCTTCTGAACTCATTCAGCTTTAACCTCATTTCAGTCTGAAAGCCAACACCACCACTAAACTGTTCCCCTGATAATCCCACACAGATTCTTACAAGTGGTGCAAAAATTACCCACAGGCCAGCAAAACAATCAGTGGAGCCACCTAGTGGTCTCTGCCCCCTCATCCTAGCTCCCCCATTCTCACTTCAAAACAACCAGTTACAGCAAAGAAAGCAGCAATGGAACCAGTGAGGGAACCAGGGCAACCAGCCTCGACCCGAGGTTCACAACTGCCTGTGTCCTGCTGTGTATTCCCCTATAGCCAATGGAGAAGTCCAGCACATGGAAGTGGAATGCAGGGTCTGGTAATTCACTTTGCATTGTGCAAGGCGCATAGCTGTAACAGTACTCACTCACAGGACCTTCAGAACCAGAAACTGAACATTCAAGCCTGCAGAAGTTCTTTGTTTCAGGCATTCAATTCCTCCTCAGTTAGGACAGGAATTAAATATTTGCAAGAATTTTTTTTTCCCCCACCCTAAACTGAAGAAACAGTTTTTCGGGGTTGTTTTGTTCTGGGGCTTTGTTTAGTTCCCACTGGTAGATTAGCCTAATTTCAAATCCATGTAACATTTAAAGATAAATTACCACTTTGGATAATTTTAATGCTAATGCCTTGACTGAGGTACCGAAACATGAAAAATCAACCACCACAAAGTTGTCTGTTACAGACACAATTAAATACTCAGAAGTGCGAACATGAGTGCGGTGGAAACCCCATAAATCAGACCGTTAAAATAATTTTTATAGTTTTGGTATGAAAATTAACATAAGTAAATTTAATTACTGGCCTCAGTTTCCCTCACTTCCCAAAAACGTTAATTTCGTTACGTATTAGTCAACCTTGAAAGGCCCTTTTCAGCTGGGTTAGCCTTAGACACTAACGAGATTCGCCAAACGCAATTTAAGGGCACGTTTCCCTACTAGGTTCACCAACATCTGGTTGTACCAAAACCTCTGTCTACCTCTGCCACATTCATTTCACACTGATCTCTTGACCTCGTGAAATAATTAGCAGTAAACGGAACTGATGCTGTAGGATAACGAGGTACACCCTACAAAAGCCTTTGCTCTCGAAGTTATTCATATGGCCAAAAGATGCCACAGTAATGGCCAAAATATTAATAGCAATCTTCACACTTTTCCCATGTGAAATCTCCATTTGCTGTAGAAGATTTCAGGGTGTTTGTTTACTTATGAATTAATGCACATTTTACAAAGAACTTTGAGTAGCGTAGCACAACTATACTCCTCCTCCACTATGCCATATGCAGTGTTCCTGCACTTCAGGAGCCACTTAATAGCCCATTTTTTCCAAGATGACAGGAATATTTCATTTCCTTCTTTCGCACCAGCCAGGCATCATCCCCTTTGTCCAGCTTTATTATCTACCATTTACTATACTTGTTACCAAACACAGTGGTTTGGTCATGATAAATAAGGTAAAGGGTAGTCAGGGAACAGTTTCAGTTTCCTTCCAATCCCTGATAACGTAACGACACTCTGTATCAAGGGATGGAAACCTTTCACGGCCATGCCTAAAGGTTTAAGGCAACAGTTTTGAAACATCCGAGTTCACAAAGTTATCCTCTCCATGGTTTTTTGTAATTAATTGTTGCTCTAGACCACATCAGTAAAAGACATCCCTTATGGCCGCAGCAACTTCACGTCCATCGAAACCTTGCGCGTCTCAAGTATGAGGTTGGAGGCCGGGAACAACGTGTAGAACACCCATGGCATGAGCGCAAGGGCGTGACACCAACACATTTATTACAAGGTTTTGCAGAGCAAAATCTCTCACACTGAGGCTTAAACTTCAAAACCAAAGCGACATAGTGTTTGAGAGGGGATTCACTGCACTCCAGAGGGAGCTGAATGGACAGAATGAGGTTCTGAGCAAACCAGACCTGAAGTTCTAGACTTCGAGGCTCATTAAATCAAGATTTTGTTCTTGAAGAACGTCTCTGGTAACCTTCACACTAGAGAAGCAAGCAGGCCTGCCCTTTATTGACATGTAAATCATGTTCTGTCTGATCTTTAAAAGTACCCTGGTCAGTCCCAAGTCTGCTCTTACCACTGTTATTAGACGTTCAGTAAGCGCAGCAGTAAAAGCACAACTCACATAGGAGCAGGTATTTTTATCTAACAAAGGCCGTTTGGCAGGTTTCTCATATTTAGAGATTGATTTCCAGCCAGATGTGACTTTACTCACAGATTCCATCTTTTGTGGGTATTATTTCTAAATAATAAATTCTATTGCATTAAGCAAAGCATGCCAACTTCAACAAAGCGCCCAGTATTTTCAGTTTCCCCCCCTCCCTTCTATTAAAAAAAAAACAAACCTCAAAATAAGTGCGTCAGACATATCTGTGTTAACCAGGGAGGGTGATACCAGACCTTTCAAGATCCCAGTATTTGGATATTTTTGCAACTTTAAAATTTAAACTCTCAATGTACTTTGAAGCAACTTCTTTTGAAGCCAACTGTTTCTAAATCAAGAGTTTCACATTCACCCCTTCCTCCGGGTAAGGATTATAAAATATAAAAGGATGGCAGGATGACCCAGTGGCAACGGAAAAGCCAAACTCCTGCTCAAGAAACCAACTCTGACAACAGCTAATTGACAAACCAATGGGAGAAAACAGAAAAATGCACATAAAGATGTAGGAAACAGATGAAGATTAACATAAAAATGGAACAGGAGTCACAGGTTTAGGGATTACAGCAAGTGACTGAGGAAAAAAGGCCACAGTGGGCAGCATAGGAAGAGTTTGGAGGAACAGTTGTAAGGAGTAACATTGGCATGGCAAGAACTGGGCTGTTCTACACATCCCTGCAGTGTGAGAAAGAGCTTGAGACTTCTGAAAGAACAAAGTAATAAAACTTAGAGAACATAGAAGTAGAAGGAATGAAACACCAATCAAAAGTAGTGAGCACATGTGCACACAAGAGCTGAATTCCTCAAAGTTCATGAGTTCTGCTGTTCTGCTTCACAGCTGAAAACTCAGGGATAAAATTGGTTCCAAAGGAAATGAACCTAAGAGCAGCACAAGGCCATGATACCGTGGCCTAGCAAGGTTTGCACCTTACCCCCACGCACTCCTTTCAAGCGAGCTCTACATTAGTCTCCACATCACGTGAGTAGATGGGAATAAAGCCTGGGACTTGGGAGTACAAAGAGCGAGCAGCTGCTTTTCCAGCACCTGAGGCAGCACAACTGGCAGTTTGTACAGGGTAAGCCGTGTTGCTAAAGGTCTGTGCTAACACACAGCCATCGGACAGTTAAAAATTACTATCATCTACCTACGGAAACTAGCGAACATTTGCATCTTGGAGCAACACCTTCCCAAGCTGCCTGCTGTCGAAGGCAGGCATCCCTCAATCAGGTAACGTGTCAGAATGAAAGAACTGTCTCCAACAAACTGCCTCTCAAAGAAACACATGTGATTTGAAGCATAGTTCTACTGGAACAAGGCTTCCACTAAATAGTTCATGTACACAAAATGCAATTGATGTCCTAATTAAAGATGTAGAATCAAGGACTCTGATTTTTAAGCAGACAGGAAGACAAAAGGGCTTGGCTCTTTCCGGAGGCAACTCCCAAGAGTCACAGGATATGCTAGAGACAGCAAAAGGTCATCAAGACCAACTTCCTTTTAGTAAAGGAAAACAGAGAAAATCCTATCCCATATTCATAGAACTGAACTAGTATAGTATAGAACTGAACGAACTTTTCTTCTCAAGGCTGCCAATCTGGCATTTCTACTGTATGAGGAATGATTCCTCAACAAAGTCTTATCAGCTACCGTTTAATCCAGGAAACTGCACCATCATTACATGCCACTTTCTGCAAATCTGAAGCTTTCTGAATGAAGAACAGAAACAGAACAATCATGGCACAGAGGACAGTTACTACCTGCTCAGAGCCCTCACTGATTGTGACAGAAACATAAAAGGACAACAGAGATGCTTGTAAGACAAGACCCTCCTTCTGGGATACTTCCCGCACCATTTGTTACCCAAATAGCGGGTAGTACTTCTCTGTGGAGACAGACATTTGTGTGCCAAACCCTCCTGAACAAGCAAATCTGATTTAATAGATCTCAAAATAGGGAGTCAAATCACAGAAGCAGATTACTAAAGAACCACAACTGGGGATGAAGCTGTTCTCCAGCAAGGCAGGCTGAGAACTCTACCCAAGAACAGCCTCATTTCCCAAGAGCCCAGCAGGAACGCTCCCACCGTCCTTCCTACAGAGCCTTCTAGAAACACACATGCACACACGCACCTCAAGGAACTTCAGGATGGATTCAGCCCAAAACTTCAGCCAGTTAAACATTACAACCATGTGTGCATTTTTTTTTTTTAAGCTAAAAAGTAAATGTTATTAGGAATAACAACTTACCAGTGCTTCAACCAAGAGCAGTTACTTTGCTTACAGTGAGTAAATCAAATCCTCAACACATCTGTAGGGAATATGATGTATTAAACATTTGAACTAAAAGAAAATTAAGTAAAGACTAGAGCAGTAGCATAAGACTATTACAAAAGCCTAATGCTCCAATAAAAAACCACCCCAACATTCCTAGCAGATCACAGCATTCAGTAAAAAGACATTTCTTTAAGACCTTGGATGTATCACTAGGTAACCTGTTACAAAAGAACCCATGCAAATTACTCAAGAGCTTCAGTCCTGTACACAAACCCCTTGAGAAACAAAGCAACAACAACAAAAATAATCTTTTTGGAAAAAGATCAGTCGGGCATCAAGTGGAAATGTACTGAAACTGATGTGCCCTTAACAACAAAAATAATTAAAACACTAACTTTACGAAGAGGTGGCATCAGCTAGATGGGGTGGAATCATTCAACACACTGACATGGAACAAGTGATCTGTATCTCAGCGTCACCATATATGGGCAAGGCCCAAATCTGAAAACTCTTACTGGCAATCCACATCAACGAACCTTTCATCGAAACCACCTTTGGCAGAGGTAGCAAGCTTAGAAGACAACCAGGACTCCAAAATAACTCATGAATCCCACTTTCATTCCTGTAAACTTCCACTGCCTGAAGTCGCCCCCCATTACAAGCCATAGAAGTGACCCTCCGAACACACGCGCCAGCTGCTTTGCTCCTGGCTCTCAAAGTCCACTCCTGCTGCAGAACAGCCGCAGGTACATAAACACTCATGAACCTGTTGTTCAGTGATACCATGCTCTGCGCAATCTCCTACAGTCTTTTAAGTTCTCCTCCTCGAATTGCTTTCTACACACCTGAGTAAGCTGGGATGAACAGAACTGCAATTCGTTTCTTGATGCGGTTTACTCGAAACCATTAATACAGATAACGATCTCTTTAGAGAGGGGAAATTATAAAACGCAGTAGTGAACTGGCACAAACGTAGACTATCCAAATGAACGTGCAATTTAGAGGTTTAAACACGCTCCAAGCGCTGCCATTACATGGAAGCACAGGAAGTTCCCAATGGTGGATGGGCGCTCTGGAAGCGGCGCAACTGCTAGGCTGATCGCCCCAGGGCAGCTATCAGCCATGCCAGGCGTGAACTATGCCAGGTTTACTCGTGCCCTTTAATCCTCCTGCCCTGGATGTACCATCGCGCTAAAAAAGGCCTCTTAAAAAGTACAATTTAATATTAAAGACCAGGTAGAGTTAATGGTTGACCGATTTTCAACACAGCCATTTTTAATAATTCACAGCAGGGCTAAACGCAGATCATCTGCTGTCTTCTTTAATTCTACAGTTAGCACCCAGTTTGGGTAGTTTCACACGAACTGTAAGGAGGAGACTTAACATGGCTTTGTATCACAGGGAGGAAGAGCTTCCTCTACTGAGAGTCGTTAAGACTCACCACAGCATAGTCTGACCTCCGGAAAACTTTGCTAAAGGAATCCAGTACCTGTCAGGGCGGTATCGCCCAGTAAGGCTGCTCTACGCTGAAGGGATAAACCCAACAGTGAGCTTTGTTAAAACACCACCAACACGTTGATAACATAGTAGGTTTCATTCCTAGGATCACCGTGACAAAATATTCCGCTCTATTTGGAGTTTTCAAATTTTAACATCCAAAAGGCATTGTTATGAACTACAGAATGCCAGGAGCTGGCTTATGCCAAGTGCCACGAACTATAAAGCTAGTAAATACAAGTTTCAGTTGAAAACAAATTAGCCTTTCAGATTAGCAGCTGTATTTCCTATTTAACATTCAATTCATTTACTAGATGGCAAACTCAAAATCCTTTAATCAGACTACTTGCAGCAGTTGTTGTAGCCCCTGTGTGATTAAAAACATCCATCCCAATTTGAAATTAAACAAGGATTTTTTTTTTTTCCTCCAAGTAGTCCTATGGTTATAGCTTGTATTTATTTTTAAGCTATAGGATGAGGTAAGTCATAAGTACAGTGTGGCCTATGCCACATAAGTCACACCTCACATCACAGGCCCATGACTCCTCCACCAGAAGACTGGCACTGCTAGCTCCAAGACCGAGGAAATCTCATCTCCTTTTACAGCACGAGGTGAGGCTGGACACTCTAAAGCCATTTACCTGGCATCAGATTCTTTCTCGGGATAAATTAAGAACGTATTTCAGCAAGCGTGACACCTATCACCACACCAAGGGCTTCCACATAAGCTGCCAACGCTACAAATGAATTCTTTGAGAATACCTAACATGGCTCTGCATCACCACAGAGAACAGCTTCCTCCACCCCAAAAGACAAGACTTGAGCAGAGAGCATTCTCCCGGCCACATCAATCTCCACTAGCACACTGTAGGGTGGTCATGAGCTTAGCACTTTCCTCAAGTCCCCAGCAGCATGCACATAGCCCACTGAGCTCTACTAACCTACAGCTGGAGCTGCCATGCACTACACGGAAACACACTGTTCTTCCAGGAAAAGGCAGCTCCAAAGAGCTGGCAAAAGTAACGCTGGTTTTATTAGAATACCCAGCACAAGCACCATCATGACTACAGGGAAAATACGTCTGACCAACACTTGGGTCAGTCAAGATGACTCTGCTCATGAGCAGGGTGTATTTTCAGTTAACTGAATTTTTTGTAAGAGCAGGTCAGTTAAAAGTTGCAGCTTTAGACATTCAGGGATTTAATATGAGAATACAAGTCTTGAGTTTGGCAAGTTCAGTCCCATCTTTACTATCGCCCTTTTACGTGAATCAGGCTGGTCCTGCCTTCATCGTAATAAACTGTGCAGCACCTGGTGATTTTGATCTTCTAAACTGAAAATTCACGTGGGATTTCAGATACATTCTGCGGATCTTCGAGGGACCACGTAATTTCTAATTCTCAAACTTCCCATCAGACAGTTACACAATGAAGTTCTAGAACATACCGAACGACCTTGTTCGTCAGCTGGGTTTGCTGCAGGACATCCCTGGTGTACGGTACATGTCTACTACCTGCAAGTACTCTTTGAATTGTGTCTTGAATATTAGCAGTGACTTACTGCAGAGGAAGGGCTATTACAACCCAAAGAGTTGTTTTTAAGAAGCTTATGCAAAATTGGTGTATGGTTTCTCTTATATGAGCAGGCTGCAGCCTTCGTCCAAACCAAAGAGCAGCTGCGCTCAGGTAGGGATTCCCGAGATCCATATTCTTAAGTTACCATGATAAATTATGTACTTTTAAAAGCAAATTATCAGGAGTATTTTTGCGAATCCTGACACATGTCTTCATGAAGTTGCCTTACACTTCGAGGTCCTGAATATTTATTGAAGTGTATTACCACGGTAAGCTGTGAAAAAGAACCAGTTAGCACAGGAAAACAAGATGCCCAACTTTTAATTACAGTGCTGAAAGCACGAGTCAAATGTAACATATTACTCAGTCTCTAAATACAGAACCTTAAAGCGTTTTAAAAAAATAAACGCTAGAAAGCAGATGTGTTTATACTGCAAGAAGGACACCAAGATACTTCCTAACAACTGGGTGCAGGTTGAGGCTTTGAGAATGAAGTGCACACTGAAAACAGAAATTCTATGCTTACTGTATAGAAACAATTTCTTGTAAAAGCTTGTGAATGTCGCCTGGTAATGAACCAGTATCTCGAACTGAAGGACAAGCATTTCTGAAGTTTGATTAGACTGGATGTCCTTAGTACAAGAGAAATCCTCACAGGCACAGCTTTAGTTTACAACGGGCTGACATGGTCATTTCGGATTCCAAAAGTCTCATTTACGAGTGACCATAGAAATCGCAGACGTGTGAGGATTCACGACCATCACTGCATTCAGCACACACTAACACTTTCGAATGCACTAAAACCAGAAAGAAATTCAACACGGTAAAACACTGTAGCTTAAATGTCCATCGTTTATTTTGCTCCAAAAAATGACTTCTAGGATAATTAAAAAAAACAACCCACACCACAGTGTAACATACCTGGTATGCACAGTACAGAATTTTGCTCAAGGTCTTTTACTCAACAGCCATCCGAATCCTTGGAAGAACAATATCCAGTAACAGCCCTTAAAGAAAAAAAAAATAAACAAAACAGGTTTGTCTGATAAGGCACACACAGATTTTACCTTCAGTTCTAATATTCTTGACTGAAATAAACTTTTTTTAAACACACAAGGTGTTTTACAATTAATAACTATTTTACCTACAGTACAAAACCGTAACATTCTATCCTTATTTGCCAGGTATAAGCACTCAGGTCTCCAAAACCAAGAAACAGGCCCAAAAAATCTCCCTCTGTATGAATGCTTCAAGTCTAAGGTTATTACTGTCATAAAAATTCTACAGTATCCCCAAGCATCGATGTTACAAACTCATTAAGGACAAAAACTAAACCATCGTTAAAGTTCAATGCGTATTTTCACTGGCAAAATGAGGGATACTGAACTTCTGGGTTTATGTGAAAACACTGTCATTTCCCACCAGATACAGTGCGTGTGCCTACATACACAAAAAAAAAAACCAATCCACTTTAAGTAGTCTCAGTAAACTAAAATTTATACAGAAGTTGTAGCATCACAATATTTTAATGCCGTCTACCCATAGCTGGAAAAAAAAAGCTTTTAAAAAGTCCAGATAATTTATAAAATGTGTCCCCTCCAACGTAAAAATGAGATTTTTTTTTCCCCTCATCTGTACAGTAGCAAAAAGGCAAATCCCCAGATCAAAGCAGCAAGGAAATGGATATACTACCACAAGTTATAAGCACTCTTACCTAAGAAAATAAGGTATGAACGATTCTTCTGGAAGCCAGTCAGGAAATAAGGTATTGTTCATGGAATTCTACCTAAAAAAAAAAGGCATGGAAATTTTCAGCGTTTTCTTTAGAAAAGCAGGGAAAGTCAGACACTTGAAATGTATTGATCTTTCTGTAATTATTAAGTTTGGAAAAACTTATGAGAGCAGTAACTGTATCTTTAGAACTCAGCTCTAAAAATAAGAGTACGGGTGGCTGTACACACTTGGCTGATGAGAAACACTGGAGATGGAGAGCGACTGACATACAACATCCATAGTCTATATTTTTTGCATGAATAACTGCAATCTGCTCTTCTGTCTCCCACTACCTCAATTCTGAACGACTCAAAGATCAAATGTCCAGCCAATTTCAGATGATGTTTACTTCAGAGTAATTTATCACACAATACCTCTCAGTCCTTGTACTTTTTTCCCCCCACATTAAAGTCTTTAGAAGTAGGCTATGCAAAATTAAATAAAACCTCTAGTGATAATTTTAAAATGGCTTCTGTCACCAGCTTCTCTGAACCTGAAGTCCTAAGTTACTTGATCTCCCCCCAAAAAAATATCTTTTCTGCCCTTCAGAATACATTCTGAAAGCCTTCAGCTTCTTTAATCAGATCCCAAACTACGCTCTTCACACAAGGAACACCGTATTTGCACTACCTCCAGCCAACTTTTCGCACCTTTTCTGAAAAGGCTTAACGTTTTATTTTGCAGCAGTTACATTTACCACCACTATTTCATACTCCAGAAGTTTGGAATTATGTAAATACGAGGGTAATATAAAAAAATCCCAGCACATTTTAACGTTACATTAAAAGATATCTAAATAAAAAATTCCTACCCTTTATTATAGAAAAATGCAGAACCAATAAAAACCGGTAAGAATTAAGAGCAATTTATTTTCAGAGACATTTGGCTGCTAGTTTATTTTCAGTAGCAGGGAGAAACAAGCCAAAGCTATCTAAAAAATTATTCCCTAATATCTTTTTTTAAGAAAGAAAGATACAGCGGACACCCACCTAAAGCTAGAACTTTCTTTCCAGCAAAGTGTCTATGTCAGAACCTGTTCTACACTGCAGAACTGTTGCTGGGGTTATAAAACCACCGTAATCCAATCTAAAATAAAGACACCCAACGCTTTGCGTAAAGGTGATGGAAGCCCAACGGTTGCTGAAACTTGTATTGATATTTCTCCAAAAAACAACTTTCGTTGTTGTTGAGACGGATTCGTAATGGCAGAGGAAGTACCAAAAAAATGTAGATTTACCTCCAACTGCAATATTTAAAACCTGCACGGAGTTTTCTAATCCTGTCCAAGTGTACCCCGATAAATCCAACAGACAGAGCAACAGACAAGCTCCAGCTAAAACTGAAGTTCTTAATATTTACCTCTCGCTCTATTACAGTGACTTCTTATACATTAGAAATCACAAATGTACCCTTAAATTGTCAATTGCTGAATGCGAGCCAACGCAAAACGAACATCAGGCATTCCATTTAAACTTGCGTTTTTAGAAAGTCCTGAAATAGGTGTTGTACAACTTCTAAATTATTAACCATCGAAACAACGATAAGATGCTACGTAAACAAAAACGACTGTAAGGTCTCTGAAAAAAAAAGGCAAAAACTGAACACTAAAACCAAAACTGACACCAAATAAACGCTTTTTTAAAGCTTTTAATGTCACACACAAGCCCATTCCTTCCCTTATCACGTAATTCATATTTTAAGTAACTACCTTTTCTTCTGGTAGCGTCTAAATCACAACTGTAGTATTTTGCCAACTTTAAACTGTAGACTTGGCATGACGGAGTTTTGGGTTTTTTTAAGCTTCTGAGTTTACATTGCCGGTTTAATTGCAAAATCAAACTGCACGTAATTCTTCCGAGTTTTATTTAAAGTTCTGCACCTGAACTGCTGGTTTCCAAGTGAAGTAAATTTCTACCTATTGTTCCAGCAAAATACTAAGCTGTCTCATCCGCAGCCTGTTTTTTTCTTACTGGTTTAGAAAGAGTTAAAAGCCAACACCCCAGAAAAAAAAGCCACCAAGTTTTATTTTTAAGAGAAAAGGACATGGCGTCTTTGTTCTTCCAAACTACGAAAACACATCCCCATCTGAGCAGCAACGGGCACCAAACGCTCTTTAAACAGACACGAGCTCGGGGCTAAACATTTAACTGATGATGTAGTACAGTCTTCACCTCTCCCCCCTCCTCCTGCTGCTGCATTGGAGTTGGAAGCTGGTTTGCAGATGCCCCCCTCGCATGCTGCACCGGCGGGGCACAGGTCTGCAGCCCCCCCTCTCCCCACTGCTGCACCGGGGAACCC